>NW_025335548.1:7299934-7457086 GCF_004798865.1 Varanus komodoensis
TCTCTCTCTCTCTCTCTCTCTCTCTCTCTCTCTCCCCCCCCCTTCCTGGAAGTTGCATGACGGACGTCTGTGAAGCAGCGCCTGCTTCTCATGTTGACCTACAAATCACAAAACGCTATCAGCTGGGAAAGATAATTACTCACCTGTCAAAGCAAGCGCAGTTCTTCATTTGGCACTCTGCACACCATAAAACCACCACCTCAGATCAGGCTGCATTCAGCAAGTCTGTGGTCACACGTCAGTGTGTGTGAAGTGGCCACGCTGCGCTGCTGCATTAGCCCACCTGGCTGCTTAAATAAAAGGAACGCTAGCAGATACGAAGGCCCTGTGCTGTTGGTAGCTGATTCTGCCGTGAGCTGATATATCAACAGGCCTATTAGATTTAGTGGCCCTCACTTAGCAGCTGATGATGACAGATGGCAGAAATCACTTTTACACTGGGACAACGGCCTGGTTTGTATGTTATGCAGTATGGGCTGTTGAATTTGAGGTTGTGGTGTGCAAATTCAGCCATGCTGAAATGCATGGTTGGTTGACAAGAGACAGGGATCAGGAAGAGAATCCATGGGTTGTTGTGGGGTTATGACTTCTGGCTTGTTTAAACCATGGGTAGACTGTTTGTGCCACCAGGCTGTAGAGGCAGCAGGCAAGAGTGGTAACCCCAAGCCCCAGCTCTGCATACCAGTATTACAATGCTGTAGAGGTAGTTGCGATAGTATTAGTAGCATTACTATGATTAACAGTTCTATATCACCCATTGCCAAAGCTCTCTGGGAAGTTATCAACAATAATCATCGAATCATATGCTTAAGTCACCCATCCAGATTCTAACCAGACCTGACTCTGCTTAGCTTCCAAAATTAGGCAGGGCCAGACATGTCAGGCTATATGGAAGATAAAGGAAAAGAGGAGGGCATCAAAACACCCAGGGACTGAGAAACCAAACCACAATTTCTTCAGTTGTTTGCCAGACAAGCCCCCAGCAGAGTGACAAACCATGGGTTAACGAAACCATGGATTAGCATTGTCTGTGAACCAGATAGATGTGGGGCAGGTTTATACATGTTCACTGCCACATGCAGCCACGTCGTCCGGCCTAATTCCTCACTCCACCACAAGGACACCTTGCACACGAGAAACAAGTGCAGCAGTCACCAGGTCTGCCTTCTTTCCACATCCTCCTGCACCTCCTCTGCCTTTCTCTCTCACACACCTGCTTTCCCACAGGCTGGAAAAGATTCTGATGAGCAGCTTAAACTTGACTGTGTCACCCAACCAAACCCTTCAAGTGTCATGCCTTCTGAACGATCTTTCTACATCTCAGTCATGCTTTCTCTCCGGAATAATTCATACCTGGTTGCAGAGAAGCAGAGCAGGAGGCAAGTTGGTCGGGCTTGAGGCGCATTTTTATTCTTGCCTTGAGTGACAGTGCAGGATTTCTCAAGTTTGGCGCTCCAAGGCAAATCCACTGGACCTAAAAATCCCTTTCTGAAGTGAATATGCTGCAAGTGTCAGACGCATCAGGACCACCAGCTGCTACTGCAGAGTTTCAGTTTTAATAGCCCAGAGAATTTTCAGAGTTTCCCAAAAGTGGAGGCAAGGGGGCATATAAAGTTAAGCCACACATTTCAGCTAAATCTAAGATGCTTGCTCCTTAATTCCCAAGAGGGAGGTACAGCTCAAGCAGGTGTCCTCCAGAAGTAATCGCCATCATACAGAACAACGGCACATGCCAATATAAATGTAAACATTTTAAACAATAGAATTGGCATATGAAGCAACAGTGGAGCAAGCACGAGCTGGAGTCAGTAAAAGCACAGGTCATAAAGCTGGGAGTCTGTCCAGCAGCAATACAACAGAATGAATCACTCAACAACCCCTGAATAATAATGTAATAGTAATGATGATAATTTCCCCTCCAAAATCAGTTCCAGAAAGGTATGTGAGGTGTGAGGCGCCAGCAAGTCAAAGGCCCTCTCTTGGTGGCCATCCACCTGACCTCCAGAAGAGAAGTTCTGGGTTACAGGCATGTATGAACAGCTGCAGTTTTGGTGGTTCTGCATAGGAAGCCCATAATTCTCGGCATTTGGAAGGTTATGGACATCCCCATGGGATGGCACTCTAAAATGATCAAGGGCCTGGAGCAGCCCTCATACAAGGGAAGGTTGCAGTATTTGGGATAGAGAAAGGATAGAGTGAGGAGAGGCATATGCAGCGCTATACATAATTATATGTGGCATGGAGACAGTGGCCAGGAAGAGATTTTTCTCCTGCTTCCACAATACAAGAACCCAGGGTCATCCCATGGAGCTGAGGAGGTTTCAATAAAAGAAGGATTTCTTTATGTAGCACAAAGATCAACTATGGAATTCACTTCTAGAATATGTAGTGATGGCCACCAAGTTCATGGAGGAGAAGGCTATCAATAGCCATTTGCCCTCATGGAAGAGCCGTGTTGGGTCAGATCAAGGCAAGCAGCCCTTGTTCCCACAGAGGCCAGTCTGCTGTCCCTGGAAAGTCAACAGCATGCAGGGCAGGTAGACAACTGTGCTTCCCAGCAATGGGCATTCACTGGCCTCCTGCTCCTAGAAGCATAGAGGTCCATGTCAGCACCAATATGAACAGGGGTGGACAGACTGCTCTTCCTCTAAAAATTCATTGACGTTTCTTCTAACAGGGTGGTCAGCATGCACCAGCAGATTCTGTTCAGTTGATTCCACATGGGGTGAAATAAGAATTACATTATTTTTGGTCACTGCTGAAGTTCCTGTGGATGATCCTGCCAGATTCTAATATTACGAACACGGGAGACACTCTCCTCTCTGTGCACCATGCCAGTGATATTGAACCTCATTCACCCAGGGGGCTGAATTCCATTTCAGAGAAACTCTTGCAGGGTTTGTGTGTGTGTGTGTGTGTGTGTGTGCGTGTGCGCGTGCTTTTCCACAGTGGATGGGACCAAAGGCAACAGATGCACCCCCTCCAATCCCAGTGCTTTGTAACTTAAGCCTCTTTCTTCCACTAACTAAGCCTTAGGATGTGTCTCAGCCATTTAGAAGGAGTGGGAGAGAAGAACGGAGCTAAGCTGCTTTATGCCTGCCAGGTTTCTGAATGGAAGATTCCCTGGGATGGCGTGTATGAGACCCCGAGTTCCTCACAAAGGAGAAACAAGCTTGCATATGTTACAAATAAGGAAGACTACGATCCTATGCATATTTAGGAATGGCATGCTGGAAAGTGTAGGCTTTCTCCTCTGTCTAAACACGCATGGGATTGTGACTGCAACAATTCATACTGGAAATCAATGCAATAAATAATGGAATATCAACATTCTTTAAGTAACTGCCAAAATTGGTATTTTATGTTCCTAACTCCAAGGATGGAGGAAATAACCACCACATTTAAACAATGTCTGTGTGTGTTATTGCAAGCAGCTTAAATACCCCACTTGGTCCCTGTGGAAGAAGATACTCAAGAATAGGAAAGCAGAGAATGGGACTAGGAGGCAGATGAGCCATGTCCTCTTTCACAAAAACCTGTAGAATGAAAGAGAGAGAAACTCTTTCAGAAAAATCAATTCCCAGAGGAAGAACAGGGCAGCACCAGCTGGGTGGCAGTGAGTGATGGCTTTTTCGCTTGTATCGGTGTGACAAAGAAACGTTAGACAGAAGCGAGATGATATCCCATCTCTTGTGCAGCCCGTTCACGTCCCTGTCCTTCCACTGAATGTGGATAGCAGTGCTCACGAAAGTCTTTTGCTCGATGATTAATCTCCTGTTGAAGCAGGTTTCCTGGTGCTAACAAAGAGCCGAAATGTGTGGGTTGTAGTAGTGGGACATGTTGTTCTGGTCTTCTGTTTTAAATTTGTTCCAAATCAAGTGCTCTGTGTGGGACAGCATGGAATAAATTCACATTATATTGCTAGCCTGATGAGAGGACCTTTCCTCTTCTGAATGAGCTCTGTTTTGTGCAGTTTAGTTTGTTCCAAAACTTGCACTTTATGTACAGTTGCTGATGGCATCCTCTCTTCTTTTAGGGCCGGGAAGTGGCCCCTTAGGGGCAGAGAAAGAGCTTGACTGAGGATACACAGGTGTGGGAACATCTGTGGCACGTGAATAATAGGGGAACTGTCAATAGACGGAGCTTTGCCACGTAATGGTAAAATCTAGGCTACAGTCCTGCAATGTGCCATGTTTGAGACGGCCTTTGCAGACTGGAAATCCAGTTAATTCAGAATCTGGTAGTCAGCATCTGTTTCAAATGGAACGGAACATCTTTTGCCCATGCTAAACTACCATCAGTTGCTTCTAGTTTGCTTCTGATCTTGAGCTGGAAAGCAATACTTATCTGTTGGGGCCAGAGTGTTGGAAGGAGTCACTTGTTTAACTTACCTGATTTTGGGCATCCTAAGCTTCTGAAGTTGAGTAGCTGGCAAGCAGGGAGGTGCCATTCCATCTTTGTGCTTCTTCCCAGAGAAGATGATGAAGAAGATAAGAGGGAGATGTGGTTGTGATGCTTTCCCATCTCAATGCACTCAGGGGACTCACAAGGGATGGAAGCATCTCCAGGACAGGAATATGTATCAAAAGTTATTTCCAGCAAAGAGTCTATTGCCAACTGATTAACTAACATAGAACAACCATCTAAACACAGTTCATTTTAAGTACACTTAGGCCACAATGCTTTGCATGTACAGTGTTACGGCTGCTCTAATAAAAGCTATAAGTTTTATACTTTAGAACATAGAGAGCTCCAAGGGGATCTGTTGGTGACATGCAGGTGAGGGGGTGTCCCATGGAGGTGGGCAGAGACCTGTTCTCCCCTGCAGAGGAAGGCAGGACGTGCTCCAATGGAGCCAAGCTCAGGGAGCCAAGGTCCAATCTGGATGCCAGGAAGCACTTCCTGACAGTCAGGACCCCGAGGGTGTGGGATGGGCTTCCCCGGGAGGTGGTTGAGGCCCCATCGGTGTGGGTGGTTAAGGATAGGCTAGACATGCACATGGTGGGCATGTTGTGAGCGGAGTCGGCTGGAGCTGGGGGTCAGACTAGATGGCCTGGGTGACCCCTTCTGACTCACTCTGTTTCTGTTTCTTCCCTGCTCCCAATCTACAGGGGTTTTTTTCCCCATTCAGGTTCTTTCTATCGGAGAAGGACACAAGCCCCAAACGTCCCAGGATATGCAATGATTCACCCACTGGCAAGTCGCTCTCAAATGCAGAGCACAGCCGGCAGGGGGATGATACAGTGCAACTAGTTTCAAACTTCAAATACTAGCCAGTTCATCATTGTCTTTCTGCAATTCCCTACCTCAAACTGTAAAAAGCAATCATTGAAGCCTGTTAAATTGTTTAACTTCTGATTCTTGATATCACTCAAGCTCTTGATGTGTCATGATGTTTTTTCAATGTTTCCTTGAGGATGTCTCAATGTTTCGGTATTTTCCTTGTGTGCTTCTATATTCTTCTTGCATATCACCCATTCAAAGTCTCATTCTTCACCCTCTCATGTGTACATGACTCCAACTCCATAACACACACTGCGTATGTTCTGTTTCTTGTAGTCAGTCTTAAACTACTCCCCTTCCGTGCTGTTGTAATTTAGGTGGTGCTGTAAACAGACTGCTGAGTGTTTGATTGTACAATTCCACTAAATCTGGGGATTCATTCCAAGCAGGCCTGAAATCCTCACAATAGTCAGGAAAGAACTCCCTTAACCTCCAGTATTCACTGACAATCATGCTGGCTGGTGGACGTTGGCATTTAGAGAACCTTGCTCCATCTAAACAGAAGCAGAGTCACACCTTCCATGTTATGTAACATTTTAAACTAATCACAAACAATATCAGATTAAAATGCAATCTAAACTGATGTTGTCAAGCTTTCTTTAGAGTATGATTTTTTTAAAAAGTACTAAAAATTATTTCCAGGTTGCCTTTGCAGGTAGAACCAGCTCAATGTAGCAAGCAAGGGGAAAGCAACAGCAAATTGTGTGGAACCAAATATAATAGTATGAAATGCTTAATAAAATGAAGGGTTAGCAATGCTTTCTGGTCAGTCTGCTGTTAATTAATAAGGCAATCAATGGACTGTTCTTCAAAAGTGCCAAGGGCAGAGAAATGTCCAGTGGCCAGACTGCTTGTAACGAGCCACAAGAAATCCACAAGCTGTAGCGTTATCAAAACAACTTTATTTTTACAAAACTACTTTAAAATTGCATGATTATTTTAAAAATCAGGAAGGCTGTCTATGTACAGTCCATCTGTTTTCCCAAATATAATATGCTGTGATAGGACAACATGATAGGACAACCAACCTTCATCTTCTCCAAGGTCACAGGAGGCCTCATGACAAGCCCGATCAAAACTGACACTTCCCCAGGAAAGGCATCAATACTGCTTTCCTCAGCCTGGCGTCCTCCTGATGTGTTGAATTCCAGCCATCCCTGACAAACATGCTCTTCCTTGTCTTTTATGTCTTCTCATATGCTTCTGAATTAAGAACCTCGGAAGAACCTTGGTGGAGCAGTCCAAGGGTCCATCTATCCAGCATTCTGCTCACACAGTGGCCAGTCAACAATCCACAGGGAGTGCAGCAGAAGTCCATCCTGATCCCCAGCCACTGGCGCACACAGACTTCCTCTGGGGCTGGAGGTAGCATAGAGCTGCCTGGACCAGCAGCCGTGCGGCACCTCCTTCTCCATGAATTGGCCCAATATTTTTTAAAAGCTGTTCAGCTTAATGGCCATTATTGCATCTCATGGGTCTCAACTCCAGAGCTGGACTCTGCATGGTGTGAACTTCAGTTTATGTCAAGGTTCTCACAAGTAGGTTGACACCTCCCTCTTTTTTCCTGGTATCTCAGTGGCTGTGCTTTCTCTCCAAGCCAGTCTGCCAACTACTACAGAGGATGATTTGATAGTTGACATGATCTGTATTTGTTCTCTTGTAGCATTTCAAGGGTAACATGCAGTGGTGATGACTGATCTCTGGCAGCTGAGGACAGATTAAACTTGAAGACTGCCAAATGAGAGGCCAGGAAGCCTAACAGTATAATCCTATACATGTCTGCTCAGAAATAAATTCTGTTGGATTCTTGCTCCCAGGTAAAACGATACCAGACTGCAGCCTCCATTGTTCCATATTTGAATTTCATCTTTTTAGCTGCAAAATGCAGATCTAAACTTTGCTCTGGAATTTTGCATTTTGCACAACGTTGATTCATTTATTGGAAGAATTCCTTACCCCCCCCCCCCCTCTTATCCATAGGGATACCAGGCTGGTATATAATAAGTGTTCCCCCAGTCTTTGCAAATAGTCAAGTCGGCTATAGGTGTGCTCATGAAAATGTTGAACTTTCAGCTGCAAAACTAGCTCACTCAACCAACTCACATCACACAATGAGGGGTGGGGGAAGGAGGGAAGGAAGAGAACTAAATAAGAACCCAGCAAGCCACGTGTCATGTGATCTCCTCCCATTTTGTTTCCAGCTGTTTTCTAGTCATTAGCTTTTAATTTCAACAGCTGCCTCTTTGTGTTTCTTCTCTTCTCCTCCCCCTACCCCAGCTCAGGTATTTTTTGCTGTTACAGTGATTGTCAGTTCTGTTCTGCTTGAAAGGTTTCAGTGTATGTTGCCATGGTCACAGGGACCAGAATTGGAAAAAAATGAAGGGGGGATCTGGAAATCGACATGGTGCCGATGGGGGGCTTACAGCCAAAAGGTTGCCTATTACCTTGGCAGATTCCATGATATGTGCAGGTAAATCTGTTTTAATGGGATGTTGAAATGCTTCTTGGAATATAGATTCCCACTAAAGCAAGCTATTGATGCCTGGATTTATAGTAAACGAATCTATCTTGAAAGGAAAAAAGAGAGTGAGTCTGGTAACCACATGAATGGAGTCTCCCATGTACATACCTGGGTCATTAGCTTGTTCTGTTAGCATGGCTGAGTCCTGCTGGAGGTGCACAATAGGGGCTTTTTCTGAGGCTGAGCTTGGAATGGTCCATTTTTGTCTCTGATCAGCAACTTGTTTTTGTAGTTCTTTGAAAGCTCCACAAAGCCCATTTATCCTGAGGCTGCAGGAGAACAAAAGGGTGCTAGAGATCTCTAACAGCAGACTCGCCAAGCCTCAGCTCCCAAGATCCTCTGGCAGGAGTGGCCCCAACAGTGAATGGATAGAGGTTCATAATTTAGATACAACCTTAGGGAGAAGTCCCTGTTGTGGGGCCTGAAGCCCTTGGTCAGTCCTGTGCTTAGCAGTCCATGTTCCCAGTCTGTGAGGAGTTTCAGCTGATGACTCTAAATCTGAGTCCAAGGAGCAAGCTTCAGAGTTAAACCCAGCAGTGGGAAGCCTGGTGCTTGAGCACTCAGTTCTGCCAGGCCTACCAGTGGCTGATGAGTTGGAGGGGGGTGACAGTGCTACAGCCTCTTTTCCACTGTTGCGAGTCCCGACCTTGAGAGAGGTTCCTGCTTCCTGACCTGGGACATCTTCCTTGGGATGCAGGGAAGAGGAACGGGTCATTGCAGGAGGGCATCTTTAAAAAACGTGGTGTTGTCAACCAAAGAGGATGGGCTAGAAGCATCTGGTAAGTACAGTCACTGGCCCCTCCAAGAGATGCCTCATATGTGTTGCTGAGAACATCCTCCAATAGGAAGAGGAGGAAGGAACAAAAGGAACAGCTACATATCCTTTACTTGATAATAACCAACAAGGAAGATGTAGGAGGTGGCAGTTACGGGAGCTCTGGGGGAAGTGGTTATGCCATACTTGAATTCCTGATTCTGAAGGAAGCAAAAGCCAAAGTAGCCAAACATGTACCCTGGACTTTAGGAGAGCAAATTTTAATGAACTCAGAATAATGATAAGCAAAGTCCCATGGAAAGAAACTCTAATGAGAAAGGGAGTCCAAGAGGGGTGGGGATTAAAAAAAGGGGATTCTAAAGACATAATCACAAACAATTTCAATAAGGGAAAAGAGTAGAAGACAACAGAAGAAGCCCATGTGACTTCACAAAAAGCTTGGAGATGATCTGAAAAGGGACACGTATATGAAATGGAAGGAAGGCTGGGCTGCAAAGGAAGAATACAGGCAGGTAGCATGGAATTGCAGGGAAGGTGTCAGGAAGGCTAAAGCTAGGAATGAACTGAGGCTAGTGAGGGATGCTAAAAGCAACAAGAAAGCCTTCTCCAGAAACACCCAAAGTAAAAGACAGAGGAAAGAAACGGAGGTTCAGCTGCTCAATGCGGATGGCAAAATGATAACAGATGGCAGTGAAAAAGCAGAGGAGCTGAATTCCTACTTTGGCTCCCTCTTTCCCCAGAAGATCTGTGACCTTCCTGAAGAAAGGGAAGTACAAGCTGAAGGAGCAGGATGGCAGCTCAAGATTGATAGGCAAATGGTCAAGGATCATCTAATGGTGTTGAATGAGTTCAGATCTCCAGAACCCAATGAACTCCATCCTAGAGTCAGAAAGGAGTTGATGGAAGAACTCTGAGAACCATTGTCTATTATCTTTGAGAAACCATGGAGGACAGGGGGAGTGCCAGATGGCTGGAGAAGGGCAAATGTTGTCCCTGTCATCAAGAAAAGAAAGAACCTGGGAACTATTGACAGTCAGTCTCACATCAATTCCTGGGAAAATTCTGCAGCAGATTACAAAGCAGTCAGTCTGCAAACACCTTGAAAACAATGCAGCGATTACTAGAAGGCAACATGGGTTTCTCAAGCGCAAATCCTGCCAGACTAATTTGATTTCCTTTTGATTGGATAACCTCTTTGAAGGACTATGGGAATGCTGTGGACATAATCTATCTGGACTTTAGCAAAGCTTTTGACATAATGTCCCATGCTATCCTGATTAGCAAGCTAGCTAAAAGTGGGCTAGATGGAACAATAATTGGGTGGATCCACAGTTTGCCACAGAATCAGACTCAAAAGTTCTCATCAGTGGAAGTTTCTTAAGCAAGGGAGAAGTAACAAGTGTTCAGCCCTGGGCATACTGCGCTTCCAAATTCTCCATAATAACTTGGATGTGGAATTGTAGGGAATGATGATCAGACCAGCAGATGGCAGCACACTGGATGGGATAGCTAATACCCTGGAGGACAGAAAGGAGAGTCAAAGTGATCTTGATAGGTTGGAGCACTGGGCTGAAAGCAACAGAATGAACTTCAGTTGGGACAAATGCAAAATTCTGCACCTAGGAAAAATAAACCAAATGCATCATTACAAGACGGGGAATACTTGGCTCACCATACTGCAAAGGAGAAGGATCTTGGGATTGCTGTAGCTCACCAGCTGAGTGTGAGTCAACCATGTGATGTGGCTGCAAAAAGGGCAAATGCTATTTTAGGCTGCATTAATAGAAGAATCAGTTTCAGATCATGTGAAGTAGTAGATTCCCTTTCCTCAGCATAGCTTAGGTATAATCTGGACTACTGTGCCCAGTGCTGTGTTCAAGGTGCAGACATGCTGGAATGGGTCCAGAGGGGGGCAACCAGGATTGTCTCAGACCTGGGCTGGACAGAAGGTTCCAAGTTCTGGTGCTGGCATTGCTGCTGAAAGACGTCTTAGTCTACTTGGCTGGGAAAGACGTTTGTGCTTGAAATGCAGGAGGGTTCAGCGTGCTGCCGGGGAGGACTGAAGACTAATGGGAAGAACGTACATGCTGATCCCCTAACCCTCCACTCAAGGTTTCTTAGTTCTTTGGTTCTGTCTATAAATGTATTCCTGTGTTTTCAGATGGTTGCTGTTGACTTTGGCTCTGGCATTGGACTACAAGTCCCACAATCCCAGATGATTTGCCATGTGGCATGGGGCGGATGGGATGTGGAGTCCAATAGCAACTAGAAGGAAGCATGTTGTTTACTGCTGGTCTAATTCTTGCAGTAAAGAAGTGAAATTATGATCTTCCTTCCTTCCTTCCTTCCTTCCTTCCTTCCTTCCTTCCTTCCTTCCTTCCTTCTGTTGTGGGAAGAAGTCTGACATTTCACTGTGCAGCACCTGGCTCTGCTTGTTTTTGATGAGGGAGAGAGAAGAGAGCGATGTTTCCTTATCCCTTTGGAGGAACTCTGGGACCAGGAGTCAGGCTAGATAATTGAAGAAAAGAAAATGCTGTTGAAAGTGCAACACTGACCACTTGTGGCAGAAAATATCCTTGCAAGACGAAGGACACGAAGACAAAACCAGAACCCAATTCAGTTATTGGTTTGCGGGTGGTTGTAAAGAGCCACGATCAGCAACGCTGACTGTTCAGGGGTAAAATGGACAGGCCTCCATGCACAATTAAAGCAGGAGCTTGCATCCCTTGAAAAAAGATTATGGGCGAGTGCAATCCTTTGGCCCCAAGGCCTCATCTGAGAGACCTTAGGATACTTGGAGGCTTCATCTCAAGCTGGGGAAAGCCCTCCAGTCTGGGAAGGGGAGGGGAGGGCTGGAGGTCACGCCTGCCCCACTCCCCTGCGCCCAGCCCAGAAGACCCCATGCCAGCTGCTCCCAAGGCCAGAAAAGCAATCCCGGAGAGGGGAAATGGGGCGTTTCTGTGAATGGGGAGGAGACTGAAGAGGCCAGGGGATGTGCTTTCCCGAGGTTGTTTTGGCTTCTGCATCACCCTTTCCTCCTCCCCCACCTCCTCCAAAGTGCTGTCTCTAGTTGGGCAAAACAGCAAAACACTGTAAGGGGGGGAAGGGGGGAGGCTGGGGAAACAAGGCCAGTTTATGGTCTCCACGGCTGGGGGCTTCCAATGATGCAGACCCGGTCAATAGGACTGTGCCCTCAGCGGGGGAAGCAGGTGCTCTTCTTCCCACACCATGGTAACCCGGCTCACAGTCTCAGACTGGGCATGCGTGCGATAAACAGAGGCGAATGAGAATGGTGAAAGTTATGGAAGGGAGTATGGCTGGTGGGTTGGATGGCTGAACTGAAGCACCCCACGCTGCAACATTATGTTGCAGACCCACCAGCCATTGCTGACAGCATCTTTACCCCATATTTCTTCAAGCTGTTCAGGTCAGTTTACAGGCTTTTGCATCTTCATCCTCACAGCAGCCCTGCAAGGTAGCCTGGGAGAATGTTTGTGACTGGTCCACAGCCAACTGGTGAGATTTATCTCCTGGGATTTGACATGGGTGCACCTCAGGGGTACTTTAACCACCAGGACAGGAGAAAACTACCGTTGCCCTTCAGAGGTATTGGACAACAATTAATCTAAGCCTGCGTGGATGATTATGAGAATTGTAGTCCAAAACATCTGAAAGGCACCAGGTTGCCTATTTCTGCTATGATTTCTATATACAGTGGTACCTCGGCTCATGAATGCCTCAGTTCACCACCAAATCGGGTCATGAACAAAAATTTCATAAAAATTTTGACTCAGGTGGCGAACTCCGCATTGGGTGGTGACCGCGATCGCTGCCATCTTCCCCCCTCAGAGTTGTGGGGGGGCAGAGAGATGGCCACGCTCGTGCTCGGAGTAGGGGTGGGGAGATGGCCTTCATCTTTGTTGTTCTTTGCCACTTTGCTTCACATTTTTCTGATTAAAAAAATAGTTACAGGACGGATTAACCTTATTTACATTGAACCTTATGGGGAAATTTGACTTGACTCACAACCAGTTTGGGTCACGACCAGAGTCCTGGATCGGATTAAGTTTGTGAGCCAAGGTACCACTCTAACACCAACCTCTGGTTGCATCATTTTATTCTCTATAGCAGTTTGTGTTCTGCTATGAATGTGTTCAACTTTGAATGATTATTGCAATTAACTTCCGCTGATTAATTCAAGGAATTGAAAGGGGAGTGCCTCACCCCCGTTCTCAGAAGTGCTCCTTGGCGATTCCCCCCTGCCCCTTCAAGAGGGCGTGAGCAGCCGTGTTCTCGGGAGGGCTTTGTATCTCACATCTCAGCTTCCTGGATCTGGCAATGGGCAGAAAACACAAATTTTAAAAGCAGCCCTTGCAAAAATTTGTTGTAATAAGAACTGGTCATCTTTGGTTGAATTTATGAGTGACGGGCTTTGGGCAGATCTTGCACTCAGAATCAGCCACTTGGAGCACAGTCCCAAGGACTCTCAAAGTTCTCTGAGGGAACACCAGGATTATTCAGCGGTCCTACAGTTTCAGAACTGGAACCTTGAAGGCCAAGTTCCTGCCCTGCTCACACACCAAAGAACCACCCGGCTGCCTCCCTGAGCTCGCAACTGGACCCTGGAGGGGGTGAAAAGGGTGTGCCAGGGACAGATGCTGGGGAGATAGCTGTGTTGATTCCTGTTGGTGCCCCATCCCTCCCTCCTTCCACCTCCCCAGCACCTTCTCCAAATGGCCAACGCCAGCTGTCTACATCGGACATGGAGCATTGCTGCCCCACCACGTTTTGTCCGACGGGTGTTGCACCCCTCCAGAATTAAATTAAAGACAGGTGAACACACCCTTCTCTCCTAGTCAGTGAGTAGTTGGTAGGAGGGCCAGGCTGAGGAGGGATCATGGAGTAGCCAGGTGTCCTAATTCACAGAGGGCATCCCTGTGTTGGCAGAAGGCAATCTCATACTGGCAGGTGTCCTCTCTTTGGTCTGGCTTGATGTTGATGTTGAAGAAGCATAAGAAGAGAGGTCAAGGGCTTTCATCAGGAGTTAGCATCTGGACAGAGGATGGAGCAGGAAAACAGGTCACAGGCCAGTCTTCCTCCTGGTGGTGAGATGTATGCTGTTCCTCTTTAAATTCTAGCTATCATTTCCCAGACCTCTGTGTTTATGCAATACAGTATGCAAATGATGCAAACTGGTGTTTTTTCTTGTCATTTTCGGGATGCATTCCTTGTTTCTCTAGCAGGTGATGGAGGATGAAGGGGCCAACCTTCCCCATATTCCCTGCTCCTATCAGTTGCAAGTTGTAATTCTGGGTTCTCTGGTCAGTTTTACCTTTCCTTCCTGAAAATGCTGGTCATACTGGCATCACACCCAGAAAACAGAAATCCATTTCCTAAAAGTTTGCACTAGTAGGAAGTGGGGAAAAATGCACGTCAGTTTTGTTGTCTTGGGGGTGGGTCTTTCTGCCCATGTGATATGTCCGTGCCTCCTTTTTTCTGGTGGAGTGATGCATGAATTTACAGTTGTTTTAATTGTCTTTCCTCTCAGCCACTTGGTTGGTTTGTGTTTTGGAAAGCATCCCTGGTGCTTCTTCAAAAGGCAAGAGAACAGCTGAAAGACCTGACTAGCCTCTGATGTTTGGAAAGCAGCATGCTTTGGCACTGCATCTCTCTGCTGAATAGGTGGCAGCATTGACCTGTTTTTCAAGCAGATTCAAAATCCATCCCACTCCTTAGAAAGAAGCAGCTGTTTTTCATGGGGTGGTGGAAAATGTGCTTTGCTACATCAGTATTGCAGATCTGGTGATCAGTCTTAACGCAGCCACCGGCAACCCTTCGACCTTTAACGGTTATGGGCCTTCAAAGGACACACTCCTCTCACCCTCCAAAATGTGTAGATGGTGATTTTTTGCCCTCTAAATATTTTGTCCATCCTTGAGAGGAGGAATGGCTGAGGCACCACCCTGATTCTTTGTAGAATGAATGCAG
This sequence comes from Varanus komodoensis, assembly GCF_004798865.1. NCBI lineage: Eukaryota > Metazoa > Chordata > Lepidosauria > Squamata > Varanidae > Varanus > Varanus komodoensis. The sequence continues at coordinate 7,314,502 of NW_025335548.1, forward strand.
GGCCCTGCTTTTCCATTCTCTGGCCCCCAGATTTCGCACCAGCACTGAAGATGGTCTACATGGGGAGCCTTCCGGAACCTCAGGGCCTTTCCTGCAAATGTAACAGTGATTCCACCTCTTCCCAGGGCTGGCCAGCCAGCTGGCCAGCCTGCATCAACTGGCCATTGGATCGAGCCTTTAGAATGATTTTCTCAACCAGTATTGAAGCATTAAATATTTCAGGGAGAGTTGAGTCACCACCTAAATATGGGGCTGGGCAAATAAGAACACAAGAAAAGGTCCTGACACTGGGGGAAAAGGAGCTAGCTTAGAAATAAAGGGTGAGTAAGCAGAGGCACGACAGAAGTCTATAAAATGTGTGTTGTGGAGAAATGGAGTGGGGAGAAGTTAATCTTGCTCCACCTTAGAACTCGGAGATATCTGATGAAGTTGAAGGGTGGGAGATTCAGGACAGATCCAAGGAAGCTCTTCTTCAGCCAGCAGCCAGTTCAGTGACGGAAGGGACTTGCACAAGGTGTGGCCAACACTTTGGATGGCTGCAAAAGGCCACTGGAGAAATTCATGGGGGAGAGGGCTGTTGATGTCTCTGGGTCCAGTTGGCTTCAGATTACATCCAGGAGAAGCAGCAGCTGTGTGACTCTGAGTAGCGCTTGCTGAGGCAGATGGGCAGAAGGGTGGTGGTGTGAACCTGTCTTGCTTGGGAACTTGCAACTGGTTGGCCATGCAGTGAGCAAATGCTGGAGCAGGCGGGCTGGGGGACTGAGCCTCCCAAATACAGACATGTGTGTGCACACACCCCCATGCACACCCTGCCAGCAATAGATCACTCTCTTTATCACTGGTAGCCACATCAGAAAAAAGTGAACAGGCAGCCCTGTTGGGAGCATCATTGAGGCCCTGGGCGTGTGTGGTTTGTGCAGCCTGGGGTACAGCAAGGCACTCCTTACCTTCTCACGTCCACCAAGCCAGGAGGCTGGCTGATTTTAATAACCATGATAGTCCCAGTCCTCCTGGGAATGCATGAGAAATTCATGTTTGAATTTCAGGAACTTCCATAATTTGTGCCTTCCTAAAATTTCTTCTTCTTTGAATTTCTGTCTGGAAGCTATTTCTCTTCTATCAGATTGAATGAGAATATTAAAAAAGGTGAATTTATCAACTAAGTTAATTAAGCAGGAATGTTTGATGTGCACACACACAGGGCTGCATTGGAAAGCTGCCATGCCACACTCACTTTCAGGGGAGTCTGATTTATTTATTTGTTAATTATGCTTATATGCTACACCCCATAGCCAAAGGTTCTCTGGAGCTTACATGGTACAACAATAAAACTCCAAATTAGAACAATTCAGTTCTTGAATTTACTTCTGAGTGTACATGTACTGGATTGCTCTGCTGGTCTGCCGGTTGTAAACTCCATAGCTTACAACAATCCATATTTCTCCAGTGTAGGGAAATATTAATATTTTGTTATTGTGGTTGTCTAGCTTGGCACTGGGGAAGCAACTGCTTAGTTTGAGCTGTTGGTGCTCTCAAAAGAAGAGGAACTAGAACAGAAGACATTCAATTCCACACCCCACCCCAGTTCTTCATAATACCATTTGTGGCCCCTTCTTTCTTTATCAAGAAGCAAACATCCCCTCCCCCCAGCTTTTCTGATCAATCATGTATGTTTATTATCCCAGCAACCTTCTCATTTTCCTGCAGGTGAGTCAAGTGCAAAGATGGTCTGCGAAAGATGGTGCCTCTTAAACAAGACATCCCTGAGTCACAGGTAATTGTATTCGAGGAGTTGGCACAAGACGAACGGAAACAGAAGCATTATGTAACTGGAATATCCACCGGTGCTGATGTAAGTCATAAAATTCTTCGAGGCAGGCAGCACCTATTTTTAAATTCCCCATTCATTTCAACAGACGTTAGTTTTTAATTAAAGTCTTCATCATTTTGCAGGCCTGAAAGAGCCCAGAGCAGCCCCAAGAACTAGGATAGAAGGGCCTTAGTCGAGTTAAAACAATCCAGTTGTGATCAGGAGCACGCATGCGACCAGGTGTTCCTTTTTATAGGGGATGGTCCTCTGTTTGAAGATCTCCTCTCGTTTGGATCTCCAGCCTTTCCATCTGTGAGCTCAAGATAAGGAAGCATCTGGGGAAGAGGCGGGTGGTGGAGTGGCCCATCAGCATCACCCGGACAGCGGTTTGAGTAAAGGAGCCCAGCTGCCTGGCCACAGTATTCTACATTATGGTGCATTGGAAGGGGCCTTGTGCTGGGACAAACCACTGGTCCATCTAGCCTATTTGTTTTGGCTCTGGCTGGCAGCAGCAGCTCTCCAGAGTTCCAGGCAGGCAGTTTTCCTTCCCTCTGTGGAGATGCTGAAGCCCGAACTGAAGCCCTTCTGCAGGCAAAACAGGGGGTCTGCCACTCAGCTAAGCCGTCTCTGTGATACAAATATTTCCATAAATCATTTTGGAGTCATAATCCCTGTAGTCATTTAGTGCGTTCAAGGTGATTCATATGCATTAACTCCACGAAAGCTTGAGGCGACCTGTGAAGTAATTTGGTGATGTTTCGCATATTGTAGATGGGGATCCTGAAATCGTGTCATGGCTCAGTTCATGCCAGAGGAAAGGGGAACATCTTGCTCCCTTGACTGCTATGCTGCACCAGCTTCCATGGCAGAAAGAAAATGTGTTTTGGATATTCTGGATCATGTGAATTTCCAGTGTGTACTGCCGTGCATCCATTTGCTTCATTTTGACAGTTCTATCCATGAACCACAATAACAATAACAATAATAATACATGAGGCATTTTCTCACTTCATTCCCATTAATTCTGATGGAGCTAAGCTCAACCATTCTCTTTAGGTCAGGGTGGTCCATGTGAGATATCTGTTCTGGTTTTTATGAAATTGATGCAGAGTGTCGATGGAAGCATTCCAAACCTGGGTGTTTCCCCTCCTGTCCTGCATGGATGCTTGTTTTGTTTTTCTATATTGACTGTTTATGCCTGCTATTAGGACTGGTGAATACATCCAGGATGACATAATCAGTTGGTCAATACTGAAGTGAGTTAGCATCCAAAAACATCAACAACTCTGCCTTGCTAATGCTGTTCCACTGATAGGATCATTTCAGAGGCCTGAATCACACCTCTGTTGGGGAGAGTTCTAAAAATAAACCTGATGAGTTAGAAAGGGGCAGGTCAGCTCTGGAAGAAACAGCTATTCCTCTGATTAAGCATTAAGTCCAAGCCCCTGTGGACATTAATTGGATGAAAATAGTTGCCACAATAAACAGGATTTATTCCCATTGAAACAGAATGGAAAACACTTCTTCAGTACCAGAGTGGTCAGGCTCAAATCGCAAAAAAAGAGGAAATGCACCAGTGAAAAAGAGGACAAAAGATGGCAGCTAAGGGCATAAAGTTTGTGTATGCTCCTTTATGTGTCTACATGAAAATAGAGGTGGTATTATTATTATTATTATTATTATTATTATTATTATTATTATTATTTAAATAAAAAGGGATGACGTCTCAGCACAATGTGGAAGACTGTGAGCCAGTAACTTATGTCTTTGTTCAACCTATTGTCCAAGTGTTGTTGATGGACATCAATTTTGCTGCCCATTTCCCTAGAGCTCATGATCTCCACCCCGCCAATTCTATGCATTATATGTCCCCCAACCTCTTCTCCTCCTGTGTACACATTTCTCCCATCCCTTTCCTTCCCCTGGTCCTGGAATCTCCCCACAGAAGTCTCATGTGACAACACCAATTCTTTCATGTCCAAGTCCAGGATGATGTCTCTTAAGAAGAGGATCCAGGCCCCTCAGAGACAGTGGGCTCTTGGAAGCAGGCTGGGCCCTTTCACTCCAGAATGCCCAGGAAGACCCCCATAACCAGGGAGGAACCTCACCAAGTCTGTGGTTCACCTGTGTCTCTCATTTCTGAGTCATAGAAGGAGGCTAACCAGCAATCGTTTACAGATGAAAGCAGAGACATACTCGCACTGCTATGCTACACACACATGTATATGCACACACATTCCAAAAAAGGAAGCACTGCCCCAACTACCAGCCTAGTGGCCATGCATTCAACAGTCACAGGAAAGGGGGCTAAGCACATGTATGGGGATGCTTCACATGCATGAAGATCCTAGCCAATCAGGGTGTTTGCTTGTATGAAGGAGATCCACATGGAGGAACTGCAAGTAGTTAGGACTCCTCCTCATGCCATCACCAAATGTGCAGCCAGTGCGCGCACTGACACTGTGCTGGGTGGAGGAGCATGGTTCTCGGACTCAGTTCCATACCCCCAACTTGCATTCTAATACTGGAGAGGCGTGTCATCTGCACCCCCTGAACGTTTCACTAGGACAAGTTCTTGAGGGTGAGGTTGTTCAATGTCTCCACCCCAGTCTTGGTGATGACCTTCTAGGTTTCTGAAAGGATGCACCAAACACAGTACATGACAATCGAAGAGTCTCTGGATCCTTTCCTGTCTGGATGGTAAGAATGGATTTCTGTTCTGCAGCTGTTGTCTAACTAAGGGAGGCATGTCTGCGTATTTAAGCAGAATGTTCATATTAATCTGTCTGAACCATATTAAGCCATGAACTTTGCTAATGCTAATAGGCTGTGATGATTTTGTTGAAGGCCAGCAAAGATGAGAGGAGCACAAAGTACCTCTGGATAAATATTTAATGCCCCTTTATTGATCTGATGTTGCTGTTGAACGGCAGTGTAAGCACTCCAAGGCCGCCCACAGCCCGGACAGCAGCTCCGCAGAGCCATTTTTGCCAGAGACACTGGGCTCATCTTGCGAACACTCTTCTGGGAATCTTTTTTCCATGTGGTATAACCTTAGGCTTGTGGAGGTGTGGTGAGGGACACTTCTGCAGGCAAGAATGACCGTGTCTGACTGTCTCCCTTCCCACCTCCTTTGAAGAACTGGCCAGGCGAGCTAATCAGCACCAGAGGAGTGTTCACGCTGTGTCACCAGGGATATGAATGTGTGGACAGGGAAGAGTGGACTTGTGCCCACTCTCTGCTGAGCTGAAGCTGTGAACGGAACTGAAGTACCCTGAGAGGGGTGTCATGCAGAAGATTCAGGTTGTGTTCATAGCTTTGGGTCAGCACGGGGACACCACCACCACTCCCCCCATTCCTGCATTTATATCCCCGCACGTATTAGTGCCTGGAACTGCTGGATCTGTGGACACCTGCCCCAGTTGGTGAATCATGGGCTACAGTCCTTGTCAGAACTTGGAATGGCTCCACCAACCCAAGATAGCCATGGAATCCTCCTGGAGAGGAAAGCGTAGGAAAGTTCTCCCTGTTCCAGTTGAGCCCTGGTTGACCATCAAGGACTTGCCTTGATGGCGTTGTTCCTATAGTCTTGGTTGCACTTCAGTCTGGCTTGCTTTTCAACCCTGTCCTTTGATTTGTCCTATGGATGACCTTTGGTTTACTCACCTGGTTCTCCTCATCCTCATCTGATGTGTGGGAGGTTTACAATGTTAGCACAGTTTGGGGAGGCAAGAAGTTGCAGCTGGTTTATACTTCCAGATGTTGCAGATGCAACATTTAGTCAATGAGTCAACTTAGTTGAGTAAAAAACTTTTGTGTGCCTCCAATGAAACAGGAGGCAGATTCTTGAAGAATTATCTTTTGATATGTGTGTTTAAAAACTTTGGCTGGCAAGCATCGGTGAGGGTGGAAGAAGCCTTCCTCTCCCTTCTCTCTCCTCCCATGAGAAAGAAGGCTGTGAGCCGCATGATCCCTCTTATTCCCCATCTAAAGCAACAGCTGAAATGCAGGACATCCACTTGATTAACAGCCAAGGCAAATTTAGGTCCATTGATTCGAGAGCAACCATGTCTCAAAACAAGTGGAATACTTCCAGGTATTTGATTTTCCTTGTGATAGCTTGGGGCCTTAAGCTCTGTTTCTGGAGTGTTCGGTCCCTAATTTTATTTTATTTTTATTTACTATTTCATTTCAATTTCAGGAACATGCTAATGGAGCATTTTGCTGGTGTGCAGACTAGCAGAGACATGGCAGCAGAAGTGGATACAAGCCACCAGTTCCAAGGCAGCCTTCGCGTCTCACTGTTAGTAGCACCTTTCCTTCCACAATGCTCTTCTGATTGTTTGCAAGCCTCCCCGAAACATGATTTTTCAAAGAGCCTTTGCTTGACAGCCTGATTTAAATCCTGCTTTTCCTTGGCAAATTTATATATTTGCTATTTGTAGCTTCAGGAGCCAAGGACTGGATGAGAGGCGGGGGAAGAAATGGAACAGCATTTTAATAACAGTGATGAATAACATTGTTGTCCCGGAAAAGCTACCTCCTTCCCCTTTATTTAAAAAGGGCTGCTGGGGATAGAAAAGTGAGTGTCACTGTGGACTGTAATGAATTTGGCAGATGATGGATCAGTACCTTGCTTCACAAGCTTGGGGTAGACGTGAACAGTGGGGGTGGGAGATCAGACCAGTTCTCCTGTGCAGAAGCAGATCAAGCTTCCAGTGTCACGTTTCTTAAGTGCACTTTGCATACAAAAGCCAAATTGGGTCAAGGGGTCATGCACAAGACAGATCTTCCATTGCTCCTCCAGACAGGGGGTTTCCAATTGAAAGGTTGAGGCAAAATGGTTCCCAATCCAAAAAAATGCCATTTCAGGGCAAGAATTTTATATTATTTAACATAGAGTCAGAGAATCATAGAATAGTAGAGTTGGAAGGAGCCATGAAGGCCATCAAGTCCAACCCCCTGCTGTTGCAGGACACCAGGTTACACCATCCCACTCAGATGGCTTCCAGTTTATTTTTTTAATGTCTCCAGTGTGGGAGAGCCCAGCACCTCTCCAGGCAACTGGTTCCACTGTCTTATTGCTCTGGCTGTGAGGAAGCTTTTCCTGATGTCCGACCTGAATCTGGGTTGTTGCAACTTGACTTGATTATTCCGTGTCCTACACTGTGGCATCAGCAAGAAGAGATCTTGACCTTCCTCTTTGTGACAGTCTTTACCTCAATGGTACTTATAGAGGGATATCGTGTTCCCCTCACTCTTCTCTTCTCAAGGCTGAAAAGAGTCCTGACATGCATTGCCAACAACTTTCTCCAGCAAAAAGTAGAGGAGGGTATGAGAGGATCAGCTATCGTCAATTTAATACTAACACGGATGGCTCTCATTTTCCTCCAGAGAGCTCAAACCTGCAGCCAAAGATAAAACCCTTCACCAACTAGTTAACGGAGCCCTTGTCAGGTAAAAATAAAGCATTCAGCTCTCTAATGTAGCAACGGAGATATTAGGACCAACTGAAAGTTTATTCTGACACCATGACACTGATTTTGTCTCTTTGGTTCATTGGTTGCCACATATATATCCCTTCTTTTCCTCCTGGGAGCCCATGTTGGGGTATCTGAGCCCCTTCTTCTCTAAGTTATCCTCACAACAGTCCTGTTAGGTAGGTTAGGCAGAGAATCAGTGCCTAGCCCAAAGTCACCCAACAGTTGTCATGACTTGAACTTGGTTCTTCCAGGCCCAGTTCAGTGCTCCAACCACTATACTGACTGTCAGTGCATTTCTGAGCTTAGTCTAAGACTTTAGTCTAGACTTTCAAATGGAAAGGAAGGCTGCTTGGTATTTGACATTCCCCGGTGCTCTGGGTCTTTAACTCTGAGATATCTTCCTCTCATTTGCCATGTTGTTGATTCTCCACTGTCCCTGGAGTGTCAACACCCAAAATGTCTGAAGGAGACCAGGTTGGGGAGGACAACTACTCTGAAAGGCAGCCTGGAGTTTTGTTTTAAATAAGGGCGGAGGTAGATTTTTTGGATGAGCATACAAGCTACTGCTGGCATTAGCTCTCTGTGGCAAATGGCATAATTTCATCTAAGCTTTTGACAGGAAAGAGTGAATATTCATAACCCAGGCAAAGAGCAGGGAATGTGAAATGCAACGTCTGTTTAGAAGCATTTCTGAACCATTTTGCAGAAGCACAGTCTCCAGGGGAAACACGGGCAGCCCCATGTGCTAATGGGTTTTTTGAGGAACAAAATGTTTTGAATGAAATCATTCTATCTCAGATATCAGAAATCTGGGAAATGGGGCCCTTTCTGCTGTTCACTTGGACCGCTGCTTATTCCTGTGCCTAAAGCACTGGGAGATTGTGGGGAAAGCAAGGAGGAAGAATTTGTCCTTGCATTCCAGAGGGTCCTTGCCTCTTCTACCAGCTACACCCCCTTTTTATGAAGGGGTGTGTGTGTGTGGTTGCAAGAGCAGTGGTGGACTGGGGAAACTAGTGCTGACATTTCAGGGAGAAGTGCATTTCCAGGACTGCTCCTGCTCTGAGCATGGTGGACTTACTGTTGATTCAGTTTTATTGGGATGCTTATTTATTTTTAAGGAGATGAAATGATGAGTGGGTGGGGGGGGGGAGAAATAATGGAGGTGGGGGAAGCTGCACTGCCTGCCTGCCACTGAAGGGCACTCTCTCATCTGTCCATGGCAGGTAAGGGCAAGAGAATAAATACAGCCTCCCAAATAGCAAGCTTCTCACCATGTACAGCTGCATCTTGGGCAGCAAAGCCCATGAGGAGTCTTCTGAAGGAATCCTGCATGCAAAGGTAAGTGAATACATTAGGGGTGGACCCAGACTCTTGTGGCTGGAATTTACAGTGCAGTTTTATGCATGGTTGATCTGGTAGTAGGACCCATTGCATTCAGTGGGATCATTAAGAAAGCTGTGGGCAACCTCTCGGATGGCTGCCCGGTTGCCCCCAGATGCCTCCAGTGTGGGAGAGCCCACCACCTCCCTAGGAAATTGGTTCCATTCGTGTACTCTACTACACTATCTTCCCTCGGCCTTCTTTTCTCAAGGCTAAGCATGGCCAGTTCTTTCAATCTCTCCTCCTAGGGCTTTGTTTCCAGGACCTGGACCACCTTCGGTGCCCCCCTCTGAACACTTTCCAGCTTGCCTGCATCTTTCATGAAGTGTGGTGCTTAGAATTGGACACAGGACTTGAGATGGGTTAGGAACTCATGCTGCATGAGATGGGCCCGAACTCATGCTGGGGAGCCAGGACCTCATGTGATTTGGAAGCCATGCTTCTGTTAATGCAGCCCAACGTAGTGCAGCCACATCACATGGTTGACTCACATTCAACTCGAGATCTACGACAATTGCAAGATCCTTCTCCCTCGTAGGGTGCACTGTTGGGCATAGTATCTCCCATCTTTGGATTATGCATTGGGTTCCCTTTCCAGGGCTGATTCTTCCTCTGCTCTTCTTCATTCTCACTTTCCCTCTTTCCCTCTCTCTCATTTGTCACCTTCTTTTAAGGAGGCTCAGAATGAAGTTAGATGGTGCAGTTGGCGCTTCATGCTGAGATGGTGCTTTTGCTCCATCTTACATCAAACACTGATGCAGACAAATTATTCTGTTTGGAAATGCATCAAACACCACCTTCAAAGTAGAATACATCACGCCTGCATAAGTACCCGCACATTCTTTTGAGGCTGTCACAGAGTCATTAGACTTTAATGATGTGATTGATGATGCGACCTCCACCAACAGTTGCTAAAGGTTTGGGGTTTTCTTTCTTTTGTTAAAAAACAGCCACAAAGGATTTTGCAAGTGTATCACATTGGAAATGGCTTACGATACCTAGGAGTGCTTGTAAGAAAAGGTGGGACCTCTTTGCTTGCCCTGCTTCTGCCTCTTTGCTTTGTAGCTCAAATGCAGACAGGTGGGTCCAGTTCTGGAAAGAGCCCCTGAACCTTGCTGGAGGTGCATATTGGTTGGAACAGGATCTTACTGAGACTGCCTCTTTCAGAATGGCTTTATCTGTGTATTCTAATCAAAAGCTGATGCTGTATTGACTCTTTCTGTGCCGCCTATAGTAATGGTAGGTAGGGACCTCCGGCAGGGCCTACTAAGGAGTGGCCCCTGGGTGGGGAAACATCTTCTCCTATTAGAATTGCCTATGTGCTTTCTCTTTTAAAAATTTAGCTATTTTAACAGACATTGAGGGCAGAACACCAAATGCATTTTTATCATGCAAATAACATGGGCTAACTTTCCGTGTTTATCATCCACAAAGGAGGAAGCAGGCATGTGGGAGGTAATTTCACCCACTCCTCTCCTGTTGACGTTCTAAGGAAAATCCCTTTTCTGAAGCTAGCATTTGCTTTGGAAAGAAATGTCTCCCTTCGTCAGCAGTGCAAATAGCACCTTCAGAAACGGGGTGTTCCCCATGCCGCGGCAGGGAAGAAAAGATTCACATCCTCCCCCACAACCCAGCCCACTGATGGTTTCCTGCCATCCGTAGAAATCCAGCACACCCACCCAGCTCATGTGGCCTACATTTTAAAAAGTGCATGCATGTGGAGACTGGTGGTGCAAAGTCCATGGGATAGTGTATCCACTCTGAGTTTAAGGCAGAACTTTAAGGGAGCTATCCATGGTTCTGATTCCCAATCTCACCTAGGTCCTGCACAGCTCCTTTAAATTTCAGGGGTAGAACCAAGGTGGATACAGTGCAGATATGCATTTAAAGTGGTTTATAGTTTGCAGTAGCAGATGTCTTCTGCTAAAGACAGGCTATGTACCTCCCTCGCTGGCTGACCCTTGTTTAAGAACAGATGAGAAGTTATCTTCTATGGATTATCTGTCTGCATCAAGCTGTCTCATCTGCCTGGAAGCAGCTCTTGAAAGCTGCCAAGACAGTCTTTTTCCTTTGTCTTACTCCTGAAGGCTTTGCAAATGGAGGTGCCCAGGCCTGAGCCTGGCAGGGTCTTCTGCATGCCATGAACATGCACAGGGGGCAAAGCGTTAGTCGTTCGTTTTGCAAAGACAGCATTGCTGGACCTAAAACCAGGATTGCAAAATCCACCACCTGGAAAAAAAGGAAGGCTGCTGACACTTCTGCAGCAAAACTGTGTAGGCTTTGAGATACGATTAAGGGGGTGAGTTCCCTCCAGGTTGGATGATTGAATTCAGACTTTGCTCAGATGAGTGATTTGCAACAGGGGTGATGCATGTCAGGCCTGTGGGCCAAAATGGGCCTACCAGACGCCCCAGGCGGCCATTTGCCATTCCGAGCTCCAGCCACTTTCCTCTGATGACTTCCCAGAATCTCTCTCTCTCTCTCATCCCATTCGAGCAAAGGCTAGTAGCTTCAGTGCCAGCAGAGCAGTGTCTCCAGTTGGAGGCAGCTGGAATTGCTACGGAGCTATCCATGGTGCTGAAGATAGCTTGGGCCTAGGGTAGTTGTACAGTCCCCACTGTCCCATTCTGGAAGGTTGACACTCTCTGTTAAGGCTTCGTTACTGTCCAGAAGAACTTCAGTCTAAATATGAGAGTATTTTGGCCACATCCCTTTGGCCACACCCACCAGTGGACTGTGGCCCACAAGGCCTTCTCTGAAATTAAATTTAGGCTGGATGCAACAATTAACAAAGTTGCAACTCCCTGGTGTGGTTCTAATTGCAAACCTCCAGCAGCGTTTCTCCTGGTCTGAGGAAAGAGGGGACATCCGGCATCTGCATAGTTAATTTGCTGGACACAGCACAAAATGTACCCTGAGAATCTGGCTTGAAGAATTGCATGCACGAGGTTGGGGCTATGAGGTATGTGGGGAGAGCAGTGCCAGATTATTTAGCTCTAGAATATACTTGTGAACCAAAACTGGTAAGCCTTAAAACAGCCTTAATGACTGAGTAGGGATTGTGGTGGCTGGAAGGGTGGATGCTTGGTGACCTGCTGGTGGGTAACGCATCGTTCCTCAGTGCGATCCTGTCTGAAGAGGATCTCAGTAGTGGAACAAGCTCCTGCTTGGGAGGGGAATTCATCCCATGGGCAATGTATTGAATGGGCATGTTGAAGCACTGGGTTCATGTCACCACCAAAGAGTTTACAGGATGAAAAGAAATAATAATTTGCAAGTCTGTAGAGCTGTTTCTGAGCACAGGCTGGGTGGCCTGAGGAACCACTGGTATAAACATCGAGTGAATGTCTTCTTGGATCTCTTCTCAAGCCAGTTGGCTCTTGTGATGTGCTGAGTTCCAGCTAGAAGTCTTTACCCTCAGCCTCCACCCATGTCAGCCCTGGCAGCTCAGATCCACTGGCTGGAGATGTGGGTTTCCAGCATCCCAATATGGTTCTCTGGGGTGCACCAGATGTTCATGCCGCCGCTGCTTCAACCACAGACTGTCAAGGGTGGTGGTGACCCTTTATCAGTCCCCATCCTTATTGATGGCACTGCATATTCTGAGCATTACAGGAGCTGCTCTGGTGCTGAATTCCATCCCTGGAATAGGTTCATCACCTCTGGAACATGCCATGTCAGGACATCTGGAAGCAAGACTTTTCAGAGGAGCCCCTGCTGCGTTCATAATGGTGCAGTTGTGACCCTGTTCTTCTATATCCCAAAGAGAAGCTTGCGGCCACTTGAAATTCAGCACAGGGGATGTTTTGGAAGTGCTGGCTCCAAGAAGGTATGAATAATTAATACATTCAAATGTCACAAAATCATCATTTCCCCCCTAAGCAGCTTTCATTCCCCCTCCTATCACATGTGCACCCCGATCCCACTCACATGTTCTAATTAAAACCCACTGGCTGGGCAAGACTCATATTGCTGATGCTACTTTTGGCTAACAAAAGTGAAATGGGGGAAAATGAGCAGGTTTTAATGCTGTCGCGGACAGTAAGTGGGGGATGATTAATGCTTAATAACACTGGTTGCCATCTATTCCCATTAACCTAATGTCTTCATCATCCATTTTCATATGGTCTTCCTTCCTGTTGTTTTTTTTTTAATGGAAATTTGCTGTGTTCAATGCTGAAATGGATCCTGTGTCATGTACAGGCTGAGTGAGCAGGAATGCTCCCTTGGACTCAGCTTCCTTCCCTTCTGCATCTCAGTGTATGGGGTGAACATCAGTGGGTACCTGCTATGGTCCACACCCGAGGAGAGGATCCAGTGACAGCATCCAGAGACCTTCTGCCTAGCCCTGCCACTTCTATTTCTGTCCAATGTCCCTCTCCAAGCAACCATTGAAAGCAACAATATATACCTTGTTTGTCCCAGTGAGAGGCAGGGTGGACTGCAGGGAGATGACTTCCCCAGACCATCTTACTCAAGGCGCTCTTAGAACTTGGACCACCACTGTCTCCCTGAATCTGCAGGATCTGGATGGAGAAGGCTGTGAAGGGAAACAATGCACAGGGCACCTGTATTTCCTCCTTCACAGAGCAGGGTCCTCTAGTAGAAGGGTTGTCAAGCCCAAGTCTACTTCAAAGCTAAAGAACCAGCAGAAGGAAGAGCATTGCCTCTGAAGGCACCCATTCCCAATTAGCCCCTGGACTGCAAGCAGGCAGAGATGACCTGGCCACCATTTGCAGCATTGTGGTGAGATAAAGTATAATTATTTCTGGTTTTGCATCTATCCTAACTTAGGTGGATAGGTGCAGACTTCAAGCCAATCAGCACTCTCCTTTCTCTTCACCTTTGGTGATGGATTTCCTCATTGGGGCTGATTCATCCAGGACCAGGCTACAGTTTGGCCTTCTTGCAACTCTGGAAGGCAGAGGGACCCTCTGGGATCTGGCCCTGCAGGTCCCACAACCAGCTGTTTTTCTGTATGCACATGAGTTCTGAAACAGCAAAATAAGCACAATGCTTTTTTTAACCACATCCAAGTGAATATTGCACACCCCACACTTCCTCAAGCCATGAAAAGCACAGCACTGGGGCCTCGTTGATGGAGAACAGTACAAAAGGGACAGAGGACCTGTTTGTAGGAGAGATCTGGATGACTCCCCTCCAGAAGAGGGTCCTGCAGCAAACAGGTCTTTGCTCTGATCTGCGTTAAGCAGCTCGTCATGTTTCTGTGCCCAAGGCCAACGTAGCTGCCATTTGGTTTCCTTTGAATAGGAGAAGATTACAAACTTCAGCACTCTTCATGCAAGATGCCCTTTATTTACCAGTTTGCACACTGAGTGCCATGGCTATTTTGTGGGGCGCTTGCTTGCTTGTACCGCTCTTGTAGTGGGCTTGTGCTGTTCTTGTGACAAGCTCCCTGTCGGGTTCGTTCTTCTGGTTGTCTTGCCATGCTCTGCCCGCTATTCCATCTGGGTCTGTAATATGAAGAATGCCTGCACCAGTGATGATGCTCTGTGGATGGTGGGTGAGTCATAAGCTCCGTAACCTATCGCTCCCAGGAGCTATTGATATTATTGAATTTAGCAGATGATCTCTTTGCTGGAACAACACTGGAGCTTTTGCAGGCGTGTGCCACGTGGCAGCCCACCGCCTGGCTGAGGTGCTGTGTCACTGCAAAGGAGACGAGGCAGTGGAAACAATGGAGAATGTGGTTAAGCACTTTGTGTGCAGTGACGAGGGGAAGGAGAGCACAGAATCACAGAGGGTGCTGTGGTACCTGGGAGGGCAGAGAAACACAGAAAGCTGCCTTGCTCTATGGGCCTATTTAGCCCGGCACGGACTGGTAGCTTTCCATGGAGTTATGCCAGACCCACTTGGAGATCCTTGGAATCAAAGCTGGGACAGCCTACATGCAAAGCAGGGACTCTGCCGCGGAGCTACTGGCCAACCCCTGATTAGTGGAGGAGCTTTTCAGCACAACTTTCTTGCCAGATATTTTCCCTGCCTCTGCTTGGAGGAATGCTAAGAAGAAAAGACTTTCTAAAGCAGGTCTATTTTCCCATCAAACTGGTCTTTCTTGGCTTCAGTTAATTCTCTTCATGACAAATCTGTCCTCTGGAAAACCCTTCCTACTGAGCCTGCTCAGTAGGCTTTCAGTCTGAGTTCGATTTTAGGTGGGCAATTGATAAATATTTCCTAGGAGCAGGAGAGTGGAAATCATTTTCATGAATGGAGGAAGCCCATGGCAGTCGGTGGTTGTTGCAATCTTTAATTTAATTAATGGCCACTCCCTCTTCCCCTTTCCCCCAACTGTCAATGATTTGGTGGTTTCTCAGCTTTTGTGCAGTTTGTTCGGCTTTCCTAAAGGCTTAATTACTGACCGCAGAGCATTAAGCTAAAAAGTGCTGCTATTTAATATATATATATATATATATATATATATATATGCCCTGCCCACTTTGCCTTCAGCTCCACCCACCTAAAATGGAAATGGAGTCCCCTTAGGCTTTGTTCTAGGGGGCACGTGCCTTCATTAATATTAATTGGGTGAGCTTTGCATCCCAGTCTGTTCTTTTGAGGTTTCGCTTCTGGATTTTTCACTGCTCTTGTTTGGAATTTGGCACAGAAACCATTTCTTTGTTTTAAATAATTTTAAAGTGTCCTAGGATCAAAAGGTAACAATTATGTGTTTGTTTCTCCAGTCCCTGGTTTCTTTGCAAGACACATTGACTTCTCTCAAGCTTTCATGAAGGTTGCAAGAAGAAACAAATAGCTGGAATCTCAGTTTGTTGCACACAGAAAAAAGAAAGAGAGGAGAAATTCTACCTGACTGAATGCATGACACCCAATGTGATTTACAGAGGGATCACAAGCAGCTGAAGGTTGAACATTAATCACAATATTTAACAGGGAAAAGGTCTGAGTGGCAACACAGCAGCCACATGAGGAAGCTGGCCATCTTTTTGCCATGACAACATGCACCCACTTAAAATGACAGCAGCTGTTTTAATACCCCCATGTTGACATCCCATAGGGATTTTTCTGTGATGAGCAGACCAATCTGTGCACATCACATTGCTTGGGGAAGAAAATAACAGTGCTTGGAAAATGTAGTACTTACTCCTTTGTAACTGTGGGGAGTGGGGAGGGGGGAATCTGCAGCTGCAAAACCATTGGCAAATCTAGAGGGTAAGAGACGTATTTCATGCCCTGTGTCAGAGATGAAGGCTCATTAGTTCAGGTTCTTTCTCATTGTTTGCATTCAGTGGATATGCTCATAGGAGTGGAAGGGGAGCCAACTTTATGTGTGTATATACATGGCATAATATCCAGTCTATTATGTTTTTTGGTCATAATTGTAGAATTACTATGATGGCAAAAACTTTATGCAAACCACTAAGGGGAAGTTTGGTGGGTAGCAGAGTGGCCTTTGGCTGGATGTTATGAGACAGGCTACCAAGGAAAAAGAAAGAGAGAAACACAGCATGTCTCCAGACAGCACAAGTCTACCAGTTCAGGTCTCACCAGGAATTCTTCCTAGCAACAGGGGGGAGAGCTTCATTCCCTGATCAACTAACCAGTTCTAGTGGTTTTCTCTTCCATCTGAAGCAGGTCTTTGATCAAGCGAATGGGTCTTGGTTGCCCAGCCAAGACCAAGGAACTCCGAAATACACTGCATTACACCAGTGATAGCTCACAAAAAGATTGGAAGATCCACCTGCCCCCTGTGCTCCTACTCTGAGAAGATGTTCTCATCTCAGGAGGAGCAGGGAAGTCTGGGTTGGATGGCAATGAGCTCATGGTCAATGCCAGTCAGAAAGCCCCAGTGCTTCCACCCTGTGGGTCAAGGCTCCACTGCCCCATGGCTTAGCACTTTTACTAAGAGGCAGGGCGTGCTGAAAACAGCTTTTCAGGGGAACATCAGATGCTGCCTCATGTGTTGGAGCACATCATGTGCTGAACCAACACGGGCCAACAGTTTTCCAGGCTCGGGGAAGGAGAGCAATCTTTCCCTGTAACCTGCTTTCTCTGAATAATACAAAGGTGTGTGGTAAACATATGTTCCACCACAGAGCTATTGATTTAACGCATTTCTATATCTCCCTAATCTCAGCAGAACAGCCGATTTAGAAGCAGTGAACAGCAACATAATAATATTTTACCTTTGTCACTGTCCAGCAGCTGCCTTTTTCTTATACATACTTTTCCCTTGCTAATGCATTGCACTCAGTTACGTACATGGCTTAGAAATTGAGATTAAGTGGCTAGTTCCTGGGTGTCCTTCAGCCCTCATTTTCCTGCTAGTTCACAGTATTCCCAGCAATATACTTTCGCCTTTGGCTTTTCCCATCAGACCCTCTCGCTTACAGTGGCCCTTCTGCTTCCCATCAACATGGATTATGAGCTCCTCTGCACTTCCATTCTGCTCTACAAATGGCTCCCTGAATTATTTGGAAGGCAGCAACACATCGCATTTCACAAGCTCAAATCAGTGTTGACTTCTTTGGGGGAAGCTTCAGCTTGGTCGGAGAGCATGCAGGGGGCAACGTATGTGTCACAAGGAGGCCCAATCCCAGTTACTCAAGGAGGGAACCTCCATGAAAAGGTACCCATGCACTTCCTGTCTTCACATTTCACAGTTTTAGGTAGCTGCTTATTATCTTTTCTTTAAGACCCCAGCCTGCAGTTGAGCTACACTGGCTGAAGAGCAGCAGGTATTGATGGAAGAAGGAAAGAGATGCTGATTGAGCAACTTAGGGGGTGGGTGGGGGAGTTAAAGGAAGGCTGTGGAAGGGAGAATTGCTGGCACTTTCCCAGCCCTTGAATGTGCTTTTCACCCATCATTCTCTTCAGCTTGCCCATATTTACAGTCCCGAGCTCCTTGGGCAAAGAAAATTGGTCGAATATAAAGCTGAGACGTGAGGAAAAGGATAAAAGAAAAGTCACTCCGAGTGCATTGAATGGCCTTCTGATAGCATCTGTGAGTGGAGGGGAATAGCATTATTTGGAACTCTAGAAACAAGGCCCTTGGTGCTGGGACGCTGGTGGTCCCAACCCTCCAAGCCCCCTCCCCCCACACTCAGAAATATTGCTGGCCTGAAAAAGATCATGGCAAATCAACCTCGGAGAGGAAGAGGGGCATGGAGGGGAGGGAGGCAGGGAGGAGAGGGGACTGCAGCTGATGGTTTACCCTGCATCCAAATGGCATGTCAGACTCCTTCCCTCCTGCTTAGAAGTCCTTTGTTTAGATAGCCCACAACAGCCATCGAGATGAAAAGCAGGGCATGGAATCCTAGAGCCTATTTTCAACAGGCTCTTCAGAAGAATCCTGCAGTCTGATTCTGTTCAGGACCTGGGCTGTCTGACTCAGAGCAATGAAATCAGCATGGATAAATGACTTGGCTCAGGGTGCAAAGCTATCGCATTAACCTTTGATGCACATTAGTTTCCAGACTAGAGGGCTTATGCACACCCAACGCATGGCACAAGGCACAATGGTAGCAACTGCTGCTTATGTGCATTGCCTGCACATTTAGCAACCCCCAAGAAAACCAAACCAGCCCTCAAGAAACCGCCAGTTACCAACTGACCGTATGTCAGGGCTTGTCTTCATTCATTACTCTGCCTTGGCAACTGATGTCCACGATAGTTATCCTTTTTGGAAGCTGTGCAGGCTGAGAAATCTCTGGCCAGCTGCAGCTAGGACACTTCCTCCTGGTCTCCAGTCTTGGTCTAGTCTTAATAATGGAAAAGCATAATGGTTTTGTTCCCGATGATTTTCTGTATAAAATACAGCTTCAGATCAGAAGGTGGGGGTTTCCTCTGGTAGTCCCACTGTGGAGTGGATGTGAAGGAAAAGATTTCCTTCAAGAAAGACGGCCTCTATGTATGGAAGGATCACTTCACGGAAAACAGTATTGGCTTTATAGGCCAGGCTTTTAAAATCTATATTTCTCTACTGCTGGGACAGCAGCAAGCACTCATGTAGCTTGAAGACATCGAAAAGCAGGCGGCAAGCAGCTAACCACAGTGCTTTAGGATGCACTGGATGCTGTGCCACGGAGGAGTTCTACAAACCCTGTTCTATTTTTAAGCCATGGAATGGATGTCGCACTCCATAAAGTGGCTTTGTAAACGACATCATGCTGATGTTGTCAGGAGGGTCAAATGAAACGGGGGAAACCAGGTGATCTCAGAGGAGTTGGAAGACAAAGCGAGTGAACTCGTAGGAGCAACAAAGCAAGCACGTGGGGTAGCCGTCTGTTCTCTTTTAGAGAGATTCGTCCTCTACTTGAGAGCTGCCCAGTCCGAATATAAAGATAAGGAACCTGGGAAGACACCACTGGGCCTTCCAGCTGCTGATCAAGTTAGCCATTGCAGAGATGACTGATCAGCTATTCTGGGTTAGTTATTCTACTTTAATTTCTGTGTCACCCAGTGGCCAAATCCTCTGAGTGTTTCACAATGCTACACAAAACTATGGACTGCAAATTGAATAAAATGCAGTGAATTTTTCTCTGGCTTACTAATTCTGAAAATAATTTAACTGCTAAAACCATGGCTGTGCAATCAAGTCCTGCTAATATTGCCAACATACATACCACTCTCAGGCCATTAAAACCCCTTTTATGCCCCTACATTCCTGGGAGAAAGTGGGAGGCTGTTGCATGATAATGATGATCTCCACATATGTACCTCTACCAGGGGTCGGCAACCTGTGGCTCCGGAGCCACAAGTGGCTCTTTCATCCCTCTGCTGCGGCTCCGTCGCTCGAAATATGCGTCACGACTGCCAGTGTGTGATAACCACTGGCACGTGATTTATTGAGCTTTTCCACCCCCGTTAGGCCAACCATGGATAAATCCAAGAAAAGAAAAGTTTCAGAAGAAAACAGAACATTTAATGGTACGTGGGCAGATTCATTTGCTTTCATTGCTGACGAGACTGAATGGAGGTGCAACGCACTATAGTTTTTCTATACATAGCATAAAGGTAAAAAACCGATATATGCAGTGTTATCTTTATTTTAGATGTCAAAAGGGATTTGTGGCTCCCGGTGTTTTCTGTGGGAAACGGTCCAAATGGCTCTTTGAGTGTTTAAGGATGCCGGCCCCTGACCTATACAGATTCTTTTAGTGTATGTAGATTTTATGCAAATAGGTACAACTTTTTCTCCTCTTATCTGGTGAAGGATGTCCTCACTTTTTGAGAATCAAAACCCTCCACCTCATACACATCACAAAGCCCTCTAGGAGTTCCCAGTTAGATGCCTGCTGCCAGGGAAGGAGCTAATTAGTCCCAATTAGCCATATCTTTGCATCTCCAGGTGCTATTGACTTATTTTTATTGTGATTTTTTTGTGATTGTGAACAGTGCCTCTTCAGTGCCAATCAGCCCCACCCAAGCTGGATGTTTGTGTCCACTTCTGTTTAGTAGTGGATGAAATCCTAGATCTCACATTTTATGACAGCCACTCCCGGTGTCCTTCAGTTTCCCTCTTCTCCACCCAGCAGCATATCAGGAGGCCACTAATCCTTATGCTTTTGGGGGATGATTGGAACTGTAGTTCCACTCACTTGGAGGTCAGCAATGTCAAGGTGCCTGTCTGAGGGTTCTTCCCCAGTATTTTTAAAATCTGCACTAGAATTGTATTTTAATGCTGTTCATAATATGTACAAATGGGCACACACACCTGCACATGTGTGAATTCTGTGTTCACACTTTCCTCTTTTAAGCTGTGATGCATCTCAGAAAGATTTTTACCTTTTAAACAAAATCTAGAATTATTTTAACTAATATAATTTTTCTGATCATGGTGGTGGTTATTGCTAGGAATGCAACAGCTCTTGAAGGCCACTCTCTACTGAGCAAAATCATGATTCCCAGACTTATAGCCCCCTGAGCTTTGGTAGAGTTCCTGGCAAATGCGAGTGACAAATCCATGAAATGCTTCCTAGTTCTACATGGAAAAGGCAAATGTCATTCAGTCCTGCTTGCTTCCTACAAAGGAGGCTGTTGCTTTTTTGGAACTGCTCATGCAGGGCCAATCAAGATGCCCTGGAAAGGGGCCCTTGCCCATAATCAATGCCCCAATCACATTGAGCCTGCCATTTATGAAAATGATAGGAACAGCCTTGAGAGTGAGACATTCCTCACTGTGAAGTCCTCATGGATTTTCTTCGCTTTCCAGTTGGAATCATTAGTGTAGTTCTGCCATCAACCAGAGATGCACCACAGCTTTGCTTGATAGCCTTTGAAAGGCCAACAGAAAACAAGGGACGGAGACAGAGGAGGCAGAATAATATTGGAGGCGGTGAGTGACAGAAGCTGCACAGCTCGCAATATCATTCTCGCTGTATATCCCGGGGTCAATAACCTTTCAGTGTGCCATGCAGACTGCGCGGGTTTGTAAAGTGACAATATTGTTCATATAAATCTTGTTTATATGTCCTTGCATTTCTATGTTTTATGTGTTTAGATTCTTTCCATCCTGCTTTCCAAATACATCTTGCAAAGCATTATTAAAAGCACAGTCCAATGGCAATAAAGTAAAATATGATGACAATAAAATGTGAAAATGTATGGCAAATTAAAAAAAAATGTATGGCAACATTTTTTGCACATGTGAGAAAAGGTGCAGATTAAAAAATGCCTTCTAGATGCTGATGATGAAATCAACCAGCACAACAACCAACCAACCAACCAATAAATCAAACTGTAAATGTGATTTCGACTAGAAGAGAGGGACCCCACTGGGCTCTCTCAGAGAAAATTCTACAAGTTGGGTGCCCTCAGAAGAAAAGGTCCTGTCTTTGGTACCTGCCAATCAGATGAGCTTGTCTTCTCCTAGATTTGCCTCTCAGGCCAGAACTGTCCTCAGAAGCAACAATAACAAAACATGATGAGAAGGCAAGACTGGAGAAGACAATCCTGCTAGGGAAAGACAGAAGAAGAGAAGGCAGACCAAATAAGAGATGGGTTGACTGCATCAAGGAAGCCACCGCCTTGAACTTAGAACTGCTGCCACGGACAGGATATTTGGAAGGACTTCATTCATTGGGTTACTGTAGGTCAGAGATACCTTGATGGCACAAAACAGATGCCATGTCAGTCGTATTTGATCCCATCTTTGGACATAACTTGTGCACACATAGCTATAGACCAAGTTTGCAAAATCAATTAGTAAGGTGTATGGATCTTGGAGGAAGTGGCAATGGACTCAGGTGAGTTTGTGTTTCTAGCATCTTGCATTGGACCAACTTTTGCCAAGTCATGAGGATTCTGTGAACCTGCAGACTATTCTCCTCACTTGTTTGGAAGAGGGAATTTGTGCTAATAGATGTTAATGCTAACATACATTAAAGCGAGTGCATGTTGACCAATGTGCATTGCCACAATTGTGTGCATGTGCAAGTGCACCTTCTCGTCAATGCACAACTGCACAGGTAAATTGGTGCACACTACTGCTAATGAAAATTGGCACGAGTATAACAAAATTCTGGTAAAAAAATAATCTGATACTGTCTCTCCCTTGCTCGCTCACTCACTTGCTTATTATATTTATTCCCATCATTTTTCCTGCAGGAAACCCTAGGAACGTCATAGAATTCTCATCTTCTGCTTCCTCTCCACCGTTTGCTCACAACCACCCTGTGAGGTAGACTAGGCTGAGGATCAGCAAATGGCTCAAAATCAATGACAATGAGACCGGACCCAAATCGCTGGAGTCCCAGTCCAGGACTCTGGGCACTGCAGTAGACTGACACTTCCCATTGCCACCTTCCAGAGCTCCTTCGAGTACGTATGGGCCTGCGCATGGTGGGAGAAGCACTTGGCCAGAAGCTGTGGGCCTCCAAAGTCTATCATCCACTGCATCTGGGTGCAACATATTCCTTGTCAGGAGCCATAGGGATGGAGCCAGGGCATGGCATCACCTCTTCAACTACGTATTTTGTCCTCTTTTCTGGGCATGTGCTTCCAAATGAAGGGTGGGAAATGTGTGTTTTGGGGGTCACTAGAGGAAGGGTGGGGAGCACTGCTGGTTGTTCCACACCCTGACCCAATGTTGGGCTGGGTGTGACAGGGGGCCGCAGAGCCAGAAGGCATGCTCTAGGCTGCCCGCTCACTTGCATGGGAGTCCCGACTGCCGTTGGTGAGCAGGTCAACGTGTGAATGAAAGACTGAGACAAACAGGGGGAGAACCTGGGGAACGGGTATGTCAGTGCATTTTATATAAATGGCCAACCACTTTATATGCCTGCTTTTGTTCCTTTGTCAGACTGTGTTCATAGTGGTCCTGGGATTTCAGAACAAGAAGGTTCCAATTCATTGAAGCTAATCAACAATTGATGTGCTTTTTTCTCTTTTATGTTTTTTTTTCCTGAAGTCCTTGCTGCCATCTGCCTCATCCATATTCATAAATCTGATAGCTTCACACTCTCCAAAATTGGATTGCCTAGTTTTGCAACCTTGGCTAGATATGGTATGTGGGGCTGTTTGATTTTAACAAGGCTGATAAGGCACATTGTGCATTCTGGACGGACGGCCTCCTTTGGATTTCAAATAATTTGAATGTTTGCCTTTTGAAAACCTAGCTCATCCTGGGGTGATAATTAAAACACAGCTTTCTTATTATGTTGCCAAAAGTCTGGGGAGTGCAAAATGCAATCAAATTTTCATACCACAGAAATCCTGAAAACGTCATGGGTGATCCCATTTTTGATGCTTTTTCTAAGTAAACTCATTTACAAAAACAAGTACATGATGAAGGAAAAAAGCAGGCAGAACAGTGCATGAAAAACACCCCGTACTTCTTCTACTGCCAGTTCCTGAGTGCAAGATAAAATTTGTGGAAACTGGAATCTGAGCTTAATGTTTAATTCCTTGCAAATTTGAGATTTGTCAGGAAATTCAAAATTCTGCCTCCAACATATGACAACCATAGAGGTATTTGCCATATTTTTGCAAATTCTGTAGTTTCCTGGGCTCCACCCTGCCAAGTTGGCACTCCCCTCAACTTTAAATTTTCCATGGTGCCCTAGACTGCCCAATGTACTGTAGCTGCAGTGCACTGTGGGAAATTCATCATGGTTAGTGAACCCCAGGTGCTGTCTGTGCACCATGGCAACTGCCCAAGAATGGTGGTCTATCGGCCAAGCCATCAGCCAACACACTAAGCCACCAATCCTGGTTTGTCCCTTGCCAAGAGCTTGCCAGCCCCTAGATTTCCAGATTCTTAGAGGAGATCAACCCTGACTGCTCTTTAGAAGGCCAGATCCTGAAGATGAAACTCAAATACTTTGGCCACCTAATGAGAAGGAAGGACTCCCTGGAGAAGAGCCTAATGCTGGGAACAATAGATGGCAAAAGAAGACGGGGACAGCAGAGGATGAGGTGGCTGGATGGAGTCACTGAAGCAGTTGGTGTGAGCTTGAGTGGACTCCAGGGGATGTTGGAGGACAGGAGGGCCTGGAGGGGTGTTGTCCATGGGGTCACGATGGCTCAGACATGACTTCGTGACTAACAACAACAAGATTTCCACATGCCCCACAGGGCTCTAAAAACTGAAGACTGAAGCTTCTCTTCACAGCTGCATACCATAAACTGTGCAGGCCATTCTCAGCTGAACTAGGGTAGCCATTCTACCTCACTGCCCTTTCCCAAAGTTGTGGGTTATTTTCCTTCTTCTGCAACTCCATCTCATTTCTATTCTAACATGGAAAGAAGACCCCACAGTATTTTTTTTAACCTCCCAATAGGGATTTGATTCTCAGGACTGCCGATCTCGTCGATGCAATGTCCTTCTTTTTGTGCCAAAGGCAAGACAAAGGATCCCAGCATGGCAAAGACAAGCATCGACATTTCTTCCATGTTATGCCAGTCAGGCTGAATCTCAGTCCCCTTGAAAAGGACCATAAAGGATGAAGCACTGCGATCACATGTTGGGTGGGTAACAAATGATGGGATTGGAGCACATGGGTTGATGGTGTTTTTATGGGGACTTTCCTCCTCTGTCTAGTCTAGTGGAATTAGATGGCTACTGTCTGGCCGCTGCTGCAGTCGCCTCTTCCCCTTTCGATGCTTTCTGAATGCGCCTGTTTGAAATAATGTCTCTCTTAAGAAGATTGCCAGGCTCCGTCCAGCCAGTTGTGCATCAAGCACTTCTGTGGGCACACCAGGGATGCACACCCTTTTCAGACCCAAGGACCATCTCCAGCAGCCACATTTGTGCAAGCAGGTGCATATGTGTGCACACACAGGCACACTCACACTTCTGTGCATGTCACCCTTATGCACACACCCTGCTCATCCACTTGCCACGTTTTTGCCTCTGTACATCTGTCTGCAAAGCTTCCGGGTAATGGGTGGGGAACTCCTGCCACATTGCCCTGGAGTTCTATGTCATGACCAGAATCCCATGATGCATCCCCTCCCTTCCACACACACACACACACACACACACACACACACACACACCTCCCTCTCACATAAGACATATCTCTTTACTCCTCCTCTTGGTCAGTAACTCAGTCACATATGTACACACATACCCCTATTATTTATTTCTTTATTACATTTTCATCCTGCTTGGTTTCCTTCCAAGGAACTAAAGGTGACTTACATAGTTGTCCTCCTTCAGTTGTAGCCTCACAAGAACCACCCCGTGAGGTGGGTGGGCCAAGAGTCTGCGACCGGCCCACTGTTGCCCAGGGAGCTCCATGGCCAAGCTCCCGAGTCCTGCCCCCCCCCCCCAGCCACCATGCCACTGGCTCTTTTGCTGTCCTTCTCGCTATCATCCCCAGCTTTTAGAGGTCACCTCGAAGGACACCTTCCCTGGGTCTCCTCCCTAGATGAGCCAACATTCTCAACCATGGATCTGGGTGCACTGCAGAGGGGCACGAGAGAGAACAGCAATGCCCAACGATGCCACCCTTTAACTCTAGCCCTCCACACACCCATTCACTTGCCGTCCTGCTGACCACAAGGGAGGAATGAAAATGCTCTCAGGTGGCCTCTTTGTGGTCATTCCTGGGGAACTCCCAGAGCTTCCAAGCAAGCATGCAGGGACCTTTGGACACTGCTTCCTAGATGCTCCGGGAAGGATGCGCTGCAGGCAGAAGCCACCGAGACTTGTCCTAGAAGGTGGCTTGCTCATCACCCCCCCCCCCTTCTGCTGGCAACAAAGGCTGAAGGCCACCAGACACAGCAGTAGGGGTGGCTGGGGAGGAACTGCTGGCACTTGTATGCTCCACTTCATGGCAACAGTGGCCAGGTAGATCATAGGATCATGGAATCCTAGAAGAGTAGAGTTGGAAGGGGCATGGAAGCTACAGTGGCCACTGCCCCGCCGCTCCAACCTCCTCCTGGTGGGGGGGCAGCTTGCCTCCATCCACCCACCCCAGGAGGGTTGCTTTGAAGTGATGTGGGGATAAAGTTGGGAGAGGAGATCCCATGAGGCAAAGCTGGTGCATGCACAGGCCATCTTCCCACAGGATCCCACTCAGAAATTCAAATGAGAGCACAGGATTTACACAAAGGGGGCTTGAACATCTCCATGGGGAGATCTCTGTGGAATTCTGCACTGGCATTCCTAGCAGGTCGCTTCCTGCCGCATGCTGACATTTCCTATCCTTTTGTATTGCCCCGTTGGCAGCTTGAGGCTCTGTCTCCATGGCAACCCGATAACTCCAGCCTGCATCTGAAGAGGTCCCCCTCAGCTGGCATCCCAAGGTTTCCCCTGAACGAAGGAAGGAAGGAGCGCTGCTAGAGAAGCGGGGCGGGGTGGGGGCTCCTGAATGCTAATGAAGAACCTACCCTGGGGTGGGTGACAGAGGGGGCGAGAAAAGCAGTGTGGCTTGGAGCACTAAGAGACCTGAAGTAAGGGGGAATGGGATTCCCCTTCTCGTGACATCAAGATTCAGCTCTGCTGGAGGATGGGAATCCCTGGGAAATCAACACTGAGCACGCGGCTTGCCTTGGGTACAGCTCAGGTGAGCTGCCCCTGAGTTTGTGTGGGGTTTCTGCATGCCTCTGTGTGTGGGGTTCTTCATTAATTACACCAAAACACCATTGTTAATGCTGCACATGAAGCAGAGGGGACGCGCTTTAGAGAACTCACAGCTGACCTTGTGTGAATCGCATGCATGGCAGTCTTCCCTGTGTGCGAATGCACTCTTTGTGTTTCATCTTCTCCCTCCCCGCATGGATTCTTTCCATAACCCCCTTCCCTACGGAGCATTTCTGATGAGTCATCAAAGGGAGTTCCTGGCTTCTCATCCTTGCAACAGTGTGTGTGTGTGTGTGTGTGTGTGTGTGTGTGTGTGTAATCTGTCTCTTCAGCCATGCCTCACTGACACTGGTAAGCTTGCTTCAGTCAGTATGGGGCAATCCTGAGGTGTGGGTCCCCCTTTCTGCATGATCTGATCAATGGGGGAATCTGTCAGATTCAAGGTCAGCCTTGCCATCGTCCAAAATACGCTGGTTGCTCAGCCAACTTGTTTGAGATGTTATAAAGGGTTAGATACTGAGCTGATTGTTGCTGACCTTTACTGCTAGGGCAGGGGAGCTCAGCTTGTGGGACTCCCTGGCTCTGGTGCCAGAATAACTAGATTGGCCTTAGGTATGGGGCACCATCCTTCCTAGGGGCTGGTGGACACCAGCTGTTCTCCTGCCTCCAGGAGCAAGATGCCTTGGGCTGCTGTGCTTGCCTTCCCTGGCAGGCAGCGGCACTTGTAGGTCTTCCCCAGGCCCTTTCCACTCTACCTGCTGCATGCCTTCCATATGCTCTACCCCTTGGCAGTGGCTTCTTCTGAAAATCATTGTGAAGGTGCTTTGACCAGCTGCCTCTCAGTACTGACTGAAGGTACTTTGGACCTAGATTCTACTGCTTGGGAAGACAGGACCTCCGAGAGTGAGCCAGAGTGGGAGAGAAGGAGGCGCAGGCTGGTGTGAACATTCAAGGATGTTAGGCTATGTCTTGTCAGTGCTTCTTTGTAACTGAATGGGACAAACGGTTTCATGGGAGAGTGAAGTGTGTTTTTGGCTGATTTTCTCACCCCCTGGTGCTGATAGATCTCTGTTGACTTATTCACAGATGTGCAGTCATCTCTTGGTTCAACAGTCAAGTAATGAACATGGGGATATGAAGTGAATCGCCATTTAGAGAATGGTTGGGTTACCTGAAGATGGGTTATCCTCCCCTTCCCCCTCCCCCTCCCTTCAACTGTTTCATTTCTGTAACACCCTGCAGTGAAACCTTTCTGGGTGGTTCAAATAAATTAAAACCCTGAAATATCAAAATATAAAGGCAAAATCCACAAAAATATGAAACTATTGAAAATATGAAAAATATGAAATATTTCATACAATGCAAGAAATTGGCGTTAAAAAGCCCATTTCATTCTGGAGGAAGGTCTTAATAGAGCAATGGAAATACAGAAATGCTGGTTCCAAGTGGATCCCATTGGGAAGAGAATTCCACAGCCAGGAGGACACCACCACCAAGAGCCAACCAGCTGCCCATGGGAGGAGGCATGGCACTTGGCTCCTCCTCTGGCTCCTCCTCCTCCTGGAGCCAATCTTGAGCTGGGAAACAGGTTCTTGCAACTTGGGGAGGCTGGGGCTGATGAGGCCTCGGGGGACCAGCAGGACCCCCAGCCTGGGACCACAAGCGGCAAGGGGGCTGCTGCAGGAGAGGCGAGGGCCAGGGCCAGGGTGGTGCCCACCACCACCGGAAAGAGATGGCAGCAGGTGATCATCGTTGAGGACTCCCAGCTGAGGGGCACTGAGGCGGTGGTGTGCCGCCCTGACCTTGAGGCGAGGGAGGTCTGTTGCCTGCTGGGCACGCGCATCTGGTGTGTGAAGGACAGTGTAGTGTCTTGTTCACTCCAGGGGTCACCAGCTGCTTCTGGTGATCCATGTGGGGACGAACGACGCGGCCAGGCAAGATGTGGGTGGGCTCACCAGGCAGTTCGAGACCTTGGGGAAGAAACTCAGGGACCTAAAGGCCCACGTGGTCTTTTCCTCTATCTTACTGATCCGAGGATTTGGGCCAGGCAGGGAAAGGAGGGTCTCCAAGGTGAACGACTGGCTTAGGGTGCGGTGCCAAAGGAACGCTTTGGATTCCTTGACCACAGCACCTGGTTTCTTGCCAATGGACTTCTGGCAAGGGACGGGTTACACCTCACGAGGATGGGGAAAAGGTCCCTTGGAGATGCTCTAGCGAGCTTTGTCTGGAAGACTTTAAAATGAGCGGGGGGGGGGTTCTGCCCCCCACCCCCCCGGATCTTGTCCTGATTGGACAAGTGTGGGGAGAGGATCAGGGCTTTTGGGCCAGGGTTTTAGAGGTACTGCAGGGGCTGACAGAACTCCTAGGAAGAGGGGGCCAGTATCAGGGAGGATGGGAGAAAGGAGGAGGCTGGGGATTCCAAAGAAAGGAAGCTGTGGAAAGGAGTTGGGGTGCATGTACACCAATGCCAGGAGCATGGGTAATAAGCAGGAAGAGCTTGAAGCTCTCCTGGGTATAGGAGGGTATGACCTGGTGGGGATCATGGAAACTTGGTGGGATGAAAGGCAAGTCTGGAATGTGAACATAGAAGGGTATCACCTTTTTAGAAAGGACAGGAAGGGAAAAAGAGGTGGGGGCGTGGCTTTATAAGTCAGGAAAGGGATAGGATGCAGTGAGATGGAATGCAGCACAGATGGGGATTCGGCAGAGGCAGTCTGGGTGAAACTAAGGGGCTTTGACAGGGAGAGGGACCTGACTGTATGGGTATGTTATCACCCTCCAGGTCAACTTGAGACCCTGGACAATGTCCTGATAGATCAGATTCAAAGGATATCTCAGGGGAGAGACACAGTAATTATGGGTGAAGGAGAGGGCTGCCATGGATGTGAAAGCAGGTGGTAAGAGGGATTAGACACAAGAAATGGGTACTGGGGCAAATAGACAAAAGGGTATACTGGGAGGAGGAGGCCCAATGCAGAAGGATTCTGCACAAGGCTAAGACTGATTACGAGTTGAGACTTGCCAAGAATATCAAGAGCAGCAAAAAGGGCTTCTTTCAGCATGTAAATAGGAAGAGGAAGGGGAGACAGGTAGTGGGACCGTTTAATAAGGAGGAATGGGATCCAGTGACTGATATGAGGGAACAGGCACAGAAGCTAAATGACTATTTTGCCTCTGTGCTCTCCCCAAAGCAGGATGGGGAGATCTCCATGGGAGATCAGATGGGGCTGGGACTTAGGGGCACAGATTAGAATCACCCCCCACCGGAGGTCAAGGAGCTCCTCTTCCTCTTAGGACGGACACAGACAAACAGACTGACAGACACCCCCAGCGGAAGAGAAGGATGTGGCAGCCATAAAAGAGCAGCTCCTCAGTGCTGAGCTCACTTTCCCGTCTCATCTGCTTCCCCGCAGCTGCTGCCCTGCCTGTGTCTGGCACAGGGGGTGCTGTTTCTAGGCTTCCTGATTCTGAGACTCTGGGTTCCAGGAGCTGCTGGTTCTCGGCTTCGGCACCCGGATCAGGCAAGCCTTACCAGGACTGGGGCTGGCTCTTCTGAGGCCATGGGAAAGTGCCTTGGAGCAACAGAGAGTGCTGTGCCCACAGAGGGAGAGAGGCTCTCCAGGGTTTCTAGCAGAAGGCCTCCCTTGCTCTACCTCAGATGCCATGAACTGTAGGACCAGCGGCTTCTTCTTGAATGCATTTATAGTGTGCCTTTCCTCCTCTCTGTTTTGTCCTTACAGCAACCCTGCAAGGTAAGTTAGCCTAAGAGTCCGTCAGTGAGCCAATGAGCTTCTTGGTTCTTTGTGGGCTCACACCTGGATTTCCTGAGCTCCGGCACCCCGATCACTGCAACACACTGGCTGCTCTGCTGTGCCCTGGAGCTGTGCCCAGTTCTGCCTGTGTCTGAGTTCAGGGTCCTGTTAAATTGTCACGATATGACTCCTTTTTGTCTTAGGAATCCCGTGCTGCAATACGTGTGCACAGTGCCCCTCCAGGCTACACTCGTGAATCGCTGAGTGTGTTTACAGCACATTTTCCAGAGCAATCTTCCCCAAGCAGCTGCCTTTGAAAAATTTTGGAGGCAACTCCTAGAATTAACCATGTTGGCAGTGGCAGAGGGAAATGACTTCCAAGACAACACATGAGCAGAACATGCTCCATGTTGTTCTTGCAAAGAAACAGAAACGTAGAAACAAAGTGAGTGAGAATGGGTCTCCCGGGCCATCTAGTCTGACCCCTGGTTCCAGCCGGCTTCACCCACGACATGCCCACCATGTGCATGTCCAGCCTATCCTTAAACACTCTCACCACTGGGGCTTCAACCACCTCCTGTGAAAGCCCATTCCACACCCTCGGGGTTCTAACCATCTTCCTGGCATCCACCCTTAATCTTGGTTCCCCGAGCTTTGCTCCATTGGAATGCACCCTGCCCTCCTGCCCTACACCGCAGGAAAAAAAAGGTCATCACCCACCTCTGCGTGGCCCCCCCTCTCATACCTGCATGTCGCTAACAGGTCCCCTCTGAGTCTCCTCCTCTCCAGGCTGAAAAGGCCCAGCTCCCTCAGTCTCTCCTCATCTGGCCTCCGCTGCAAACCAGCCACCATCCTAGTGGCCCTTTGCTGCACTGATTCCAACCTGGCTACATCCCTCTTGTAAGGAGGGGCCCGGAACTGATCACAGGACTCCAGCTGTGGGCGCCCCAGAGTCGTAGAGAGGGGCAGAGCAGGAGAGTAAGAGCAAGGTTCCGTTTGTTTTCCCTCCGGGTGTGACACTGAGTGGTGCCGAGGTTAAGAGCATCGGGCTGGGTTCAGCCATGGAGCCCACTGGGTGACTTGGGGCTGGCACAGACTCTCAGCCTAGCCTACCTCACAGGGTTGTTGTTGTGGGAAGAAGATTGAGAGCAGGAGGAAGAGAATGAGGTAAGGCACTTGGAGTCCTCTAAACAAGGAAAAGGTGGGATGGAAATCTAATAAATGAATAAAAATATAATAAAGTAATAAATCCTAGGAAGACAAATTTCTGGCTGGACCTGTGCAAATCTAGCTGACTGGCAAGCTGAAATCTATCATGGAGCCCTTTTTTCATCTCAATCCTAATCAAACAGTAATCAGGGAGAAGGTTTTACGGCCATAATATGAAGCTCTAGGAACCTCGGACCTGACATAAGCAAGCACATGGAGGAATTAATGAAATCATTGTTTTGCTTGGGGGCGCTAATGGAAACCGTGATTAAAAGCAACACCTCATGCAAGGAAAGTTAATGAGGAAGCTCTTTCTTCATAGGCCTCCCCCAACCGCACCCTCCCCCCACTGGTATTTCTTCGTCTAGCTTCCCCAAGAAAGGGATATGTGCCAATATTTAAAGTGAGCTTTAAATATAAGCTAACTGGCAAAAAAGGTGTTTTTGAAAACAAGGTGACCAAGACATAATTGTCAGCCAGGGACAGCCAAAGGACTGGCCTCCCATTGCGTTAATATTTTCCCTTATATATCGATATGCCTCTGGAGAGCTTATGGGAAATGTCAGAGCCTCATTCTTTATTTAGAGCATTTTTATCCCACTGAGCAACCCAGAAGTCTCCCAGAGTGATTTATATCCAGTTAATTAAACAAGACAGTCCCTAGCCTCAGGCTTATGATCTAAAAAGACACAGCACACGAGGAAAAAGGAGCAGGGAGGGGAGAAGGAAGATGAGTCTCTCAGCTTTCCTTCCCCCCTTGATCTAGCCCATCCTCTTGGAAAGCCTGGAGTGGGGGCTGTTCGGGGGGGGGGGCTGCAGGGAAGTGGCCTCTCGGGCTGGTGAGCAGGACTGAGCATTTGCCCCAGGAGGGCTTGGTGAGCATACCGATAGATTCCGGGTTTCAGGCAGCACAAGTATTTTAAGACTTCATCTTTCCACTGCAGCAACATTGTTTGCCCTACAAACTTCAGAGTGTCATAAAAAGGCTTCCCTCACAGTTTTGAATTCTGTTTGCTGGAGGTTTTAATTCAGATTCTTGGCTTTCCAGGAGACCAAGAGGACCAGTAGCTTATGTTCAGATTATATTTATATCCCTCTTTTTTTCTTACAAGGAACCAAAAGCAGCTTATATAATCTTACTCTTCTTTATTTTAGCCTCACAACAACTACCCTTTTGGAGAGTCAGTGACTGGCCAAAGTTTCCCAGTTGGCTCCATGGCTAGACCAGCACTCTATCTACTATGCCACACTGGCTCCTTTGGGGTAGAAAAGAACCCCCCCCCCATTCTAATGCAAATCTGGGGATATTTTGTTACCCCAAATGTATTTTGGTTTATAGAAAGAAAATTGAAAGGGCAAGAGGCTAGAATTTGGGAACTGTTTTACTGCCCTGAGTTGGCAAATTCTAGAAACGATGGACTGTAAGCCTACTTATGTGTAAATGGCAAGAAGGTGACCCTAGCTTAGGTCTGTTACTACAAGAGGGATGACTATTTGGGAAAAACTACTGAAAGCAAGTGCCAAGAGAGGCATTCTCTCTCCCTCCATGACCCTCCTCAGTGGGACCTTCTGCTGTTGGTAGCTTAAAGGAAGGCTTTTTTTCCTTTGAAATGATAACTGTTGTTGATGATGAAACCATTATCAAGTACCTAAATATCAGGCTTAGGGCCTGGTCACCTGAAGGAGCGCCTCCTTCCATACATGCCTGCCCACCCCTTAAGATCTGGGGCAGAGGCCCTTCTCCAGGACCCCTCCCTGAAGGAGTTTAGGAGGGTGACTACCAGGAGAAGGGCCTTCTCTGTGGTGGCACCCCGATTGTGGAATTCGCTCCCCAGAGAGGTCCACCTGGCGCCATCACCTTATTCTTTTTGGTGCCAAAACATTTTTATTTTCCCAATGTTTTAAGACCTGACTGTTTTAATTGGGGTTTTATTATTAGTTGAATTTTAGGATGCTGTGTTTTAAATTTTTTACATTTTGCATTGTTAAACCATCTTGAGACTTTGGTAATGGGACGGTCTAGAAAAGTTTTAAATAAATAAATAAATATCACAATCTCAATAAGAAATCTCAAGTGCCGTGAACCAATATTGAATGGAAAGGCAAGTTCAAACAGACACCATCAAAGAGATATAAAACAAGGAAAAGGGGATGGGGTGGGGGGGAAAGTTGAGCATGGGAGGAACTGTTCATTCTCTGGTCCATGAAAGGGCCCGACTGGTTTCTCCCCTGCCATGAGGTTCTTTTTGGGAAGCGGCACAAGGAGCGGCTCCACAGTGCCCTTCAGCTTCCTGGCTGAGCAAAGCCTTCCAGCTCCCCAGACCCAAGACAAGTTGTCTCCCTCCCAGGCAAGAATCCCTTGATCAACATGCCGTGCATCTGGGTGACATGGCTCTTTCATCAGACAGCCGTCCCACTGACAACTGTTCAGCACTTCATCGCACTAATTCCCCCATGCAAAGCCATTTGCTGAGTAGTCAGCTCAGATCACTCATCCTCCCCCTGTTCCATCTGCAAACCTATAAACTGTTGCAAAGAGACACACAAGGTTACTGCAGGGTTAATGCACTGAGTTATTCTCCTCATTATTCGGCATGCGAGCAGAGATAAAAAGCTCAAGTTCAATCAATGGGAAACATTCTTCCATCTTAGAAATTCAACCATATATCAAAGTCAAACAATATTTGAAATAACGAGCTCTTCAAAGCTGGAACAATTCAGATTTGCATATGTTCTTTTCAGCACGTGCGTGAGCAATCAATAGCCGTCATGTTTCTGGGGAAGAGTCCCAGTCACTCTGGGATCATTTCGCAACATGAGAGCAAACGACGGCTGCCAGGCAAGAGGACACAGCCTCGTGCGGCAAGCTCTCCTCTGGCCAAACGCCCTGATGGAAATGGCGCTCAGCTAATGCTCAGACACACCACTAGGGTGAGCAACCAACTGGGTCAAAAGCATCTGTCTTCAACAATGATGTTGCACACTTCAGAAACCTGGCCCGTCTGCTCATCTTCACATCAGTCACTTTACTGGTGTATAGAAGAGATGCAGGCCACATTTTCATCCGGGAGAGAGTCTTCCGCTCTGAGATTGCACAGGACAATGGCATGGCGGCATCCTGACTGGAAAAGCCATCAGCCCAACCCTGCGCCCCCCACAGACCCATTGGCCTGCTTAGCGACTGGCACACCAGGTGCAGGAGCTGCAAGTTGGACGTGAACGTGGGCTGCAGCAATGGCCTTTGACTTATGGGCCAGTGGCATTGCTACCAGCTGGTGGCCATTATGCCAGCCATGCTTTTCCAGAGTCAGAAAGGACTCGCTGCAGTGTCTGCTTATGTGCATCAGGGAGGGAGGAAGCGAGGGAGCACTAGCACTTTCCGTGTGGGATCGATCCAGTATGAACCATCCTCTTTCTGTGTTCATTGACAGGCATCTGCTTGTCCTCTTTCTTCTATGGTTTGTGGGAACAGCAATTGTACTATCTGAAGCCAGGGTGGCATCATGGTTGGAGACCCAGAGACTCAGGAGATCCGGGTTCTAGTCTCTACTCAGCTATGAAGCTCACAGGGCGGCTTTGGGCCAGTCGCTTCCTCTCAGCCTAGCCTATCTCACAGGTCCGATGTCAGGATAGGATGGAGAGGAGAAGGAAGGCCCTGAAGGCTGCCTTGGGATTGTTGCAGGAAAACAGTGGGGTATGAAATAATAAGAGGTGGATTGACTGCATAAATGAAGTCACAGCTTTGAATTTAGAACAGGGATATGATGGGTCACTATGAGTCAGAGAAGACTTGTGGCACATGACAGCAAAGAAAAGAAATGGAGTTGGAGAGATCCCGGCTGAGTGAGTCAAAAAACAATGCTGGCCCTGATGAGGGCGTGATTTAATATCCTTCTGTCTCAGGATTCACCCTGAAAACAGCAAGGGTGGGCAGGGGGAGATTTTCCCCAAAGAGCTTTGACCAGGAGGACAGGCTGCTTTCAGTACTTGCCCGTGCACTGATCCTCCTTCTGCTGTGACCTCGGCAGATGTTCTTTTCCCTTTCGGATGCTGCTTCTGCTGGGCTTGACATGGGCACCTCCTGCCCATCAGAGGCTGTGCTGTGAATGGGGTGACTCACAGCAATGTGTGTGTGTAGCCAATCTGGTCCGGCGATGTGGAGATGTCAGTAAGGGCAAGCAAAACAATTGACCGAGAGGAGGCCTTGACAATCAGGGATCACTTGATGAATTTCATACTGTTGCCAGATTACACAGCCAATTAGTTTAGCCATGAGACTTCTCTGAAGGCAAGCAGAGCAAGCGGGGAGAAAGAGCTTATATTATGGCCATCGTGCTGTCGGCCTTGTTAAACACTTGCTGAGAGGAGGCACTTGGGCAGTGCTGAGATTGTTCCCCCACAAAACTGCATTGTCTGGGCTCAGCATAAGTCCATCTCAACAGGAGGGTGGAAACATCATCCCTGAAAGCCAGATGTGGACAGCTTAATAAAACAGCACACATTTCCCCCCTTTCAGACCATCAGGGTCCAAAATGCAATTTAAAAATCATTCAGTGACAAGCAGATGATTTCTATCTGGTAACGGAGGGAAATCAAAGTCCCAATGCTCTTATCTCCATTTGCTCATGGAGGGAAAGGAAATGAAACCCAGCGTTTTCACCCAGGCAGCCCAGTTGCAAGCTTGTAAACAAAAGTCAGTCAGAGGTTTCATTTGATTACTGGCTTTGATCCATCCGCACCACATTCTGATTTGCTCTTAACACTGGCCAGATTGCTTCCATCTTATAAAATATATGAGGAAGCTAGATGACCCAAAGAGATCTCCTGAAATAGGACTTTTTCCCACCCCACGTCTTTTGGCGACAGTCCCTTTCTGTGAGCGATACCATGAAGGGAAACCATGAGCTCAAAGAGAAAGCCATTTCCATGAATTTGCAGCATCATGTCCTGATGCTTGAGGAAGATATAAACAGGGACAAATCTCAGAAAACTGGTGCTGGTTGACATCAAACCAGGAGGGCCCATTTCTTGCAAGTGACGGAAATGTGCATCGCACACGGTCATTTTCTGTGATGACATGCAGTCCATTGAAGTGCTTGCCAGCCATTTTCTCCTGGGCCTTTCCCAAATCCTAAGACTTTCTGGCAGATTTCAACATTCCCCCAAGGTCTGCATAAAATGATGATGCTTTGACTAACCTGGTGTTGAGAAGGATTTGAAATTTCTCCCCAACCCCCTGGAGTCTCACAAAGGCCGTCCAATCTAGCGGGCTTGGGATAATTTTCAAGGCTGCAAGCTCTAGTTGGTTCCACTGGTAGATTAAGCAACTAAAGCTCAACTAAAGCTTGCCCAATTTGTGTAGGGGTCAGTGTTAGCTGATGAAGGGGGAAGCAGTACAAGGATTAAAGGCACGTTCTTTGTTTTTGGGACTGATTGCTGGAACAGCAAATCAAACAGAAAATGTCCTGAATGTTTTCATTTGTTTGAGAGCGAATGATTTTGTACATCCTTCAGAAGCACAAAAAAGGCATTTTATTTTAATTTATTTGGAGCATATCAAGCACAGCTGGTAGCTCTCAAGTTGGTATATGGTATATTTGCGTTATGACTAGATGGACTAAGTAGATGTGATGTGTCAATAAATGTTCTTACCGTTATTAACAATAATAGACCACCACATCTGCTAAAAAGCCAACGATTATCCAACAGTTTAAAACAATAAAACCTTAAATATTGTAAGGATGCCAGCCAGTGGTTCTACTCAGAAGCCTCCAAGTACAGCCACGCAATGAAAGGTGGAAGGCACTTGAGGGCAAGGGTTGGCTTCTTCCCATGTGCTCTGCAGGCTGCTCTCTGATCTTGGTCTCTAATGAAACATCCTTCACTTGATCTTTTCTAGTTGCCTTTCCAAGTCGCAACCCCTTCAGATTTCTTGGCTGCAGCCTCCCTTCGAATGGATGACTGAGCTGAGGTATGTGCGATCTTTCACAATTTCAATTTTTTCATTGTTAATAGTAAAGTTCTGCAATTCCTCTGCGGTCGTGAGTTTTGCTTTCTTAATGTTCAACTGCAGCCCTGTTTTTGCACTTTGTTGTGTGACTAGTCTGCTTATGAAATTGATAGATATCATGGAGAATGCAAATGAAGTTGAATTCTAATAACATGAAATTAGCAAAGGTCCCCTGTTGATGAGAACAGTGTCTATTTTGGGCAGAATGTGTGGGCAAATCAATTCTGAGGGAGAAATGGAATCGGCGATGGGGGCAGCTTGAAACATAATTACCATGGAGACCACATTTGTAGCTCATTTAAAACTGGCTGGCCCGACAGAACGGTATTCTCTCACACACACTGCTGTTCTCTGCGGGTGCCTGTGTGCAGTCCTGGAAGACTCATACCAAGGAACTGAAATGTTCCCGGCAGTAGGTTTAGGATACACCAAGGGACCCAACAGGTTTGCAGAATCCCTGGCTGGGGCCCTGGCTTTTGGTCAGACCGCCAATATGGAATGCCCGGGTTCAGAAGTTTGCCATAACATTCCAACAGCTGTGCCTCTCCCAACAGCAGACCCCACTCTTGGAATTTCAGTCTGTTCAGCGGGGGAGATGTCCAACTCAGAGATCAGAGCTGGGCTCTTGGAGCCAAGCCTGAGATGCTACAAGGGCAACTGCCAGGCAGCAAGGTTGGGTTGCTGGTCTTTTGCCCCCAGACCTTGGCAGAGCATCGCAGGAGTTCTGATCTACAGAGGGTTCGGAGACAGGAAGAGAGTTCCAGTCATGCAGGATGCTGGGTCTCAAGGAACAAGCTCACCCTCTGAATTTAAACAGGTGGTGGGATGGCACTTAATAATGCAAACTCAAGGGAAGAGTTTGGGACTTGCAAACGATATAAAAAGAACACTCAGAATACGTTATTACGGGTGCTGGAATCTCATTTAAAAACTAATTAGGTCTAGTACAAAGCTAGAGTGGGCTTGTCTTGGAATAAAGAGATTGATGTGTCTGCATGAAATGTGTGATGTCTATTCATTCCTCTTGTCTAAAAAAAGGAAAGGAAAGGAAATGTTTATAAGAAAGTAGCATTGTTTCTGTTAACTTTTCACTTGGATTTTGTCATTCTGTGCCAAATGACTCCTGATGACAAGGATAACAAATAATTGGAATTATCTAGTGCTTTCCCTCTCCAAGCAGTCAAGATATATATAAGTAACTACATAATATATAGGTAACTAGTAAATGGATCCAGGCATGGAATAGTCCTCCACCCTTAAACTGAGCCATGGAAGCCGTCAAGCAAATATGTGCAGCTCTCAGAGTGAGGTGCATTTGCTCACCTGGAGTGAAGCCATTCCTGCTCTCTTCCGTAGGCATGGATCATGCCAAGGTGCACCCCATGGCTCACTTTCAGGGGGGTCTGTCCTTGTTAATGGGGGGGGCAATCCCATTGCAGAGGAGGGGGAAGGCATGGATTTGCTCTTGGCCTACTCATCTCTGTTGGCTTCAAACTCTTTGGACTGCAGTGCTAGGAAAAGCCCGCCTCTAGTGGCTGAAGATGCTAAGGAGGGTGTTGAACTTATTAAATATGAACATATTAAAATGAACTGAAATCAAATCATTCACTTTCAAAGCTGAATAACCTTGAAGTGCACAACCCTTGCATTGCATAGCTGTGTGCATAGCAAGGTGCACATTCCATGGTCTTGGTGCTGGCAGATGGGGGAACCCAGAAAATTAATCCAGGGAAATTGGCTTGATTCCCAAGATGCCTCGAGGAAGTTGAGAAATTGGTTGGTCTTGCTGTAGCTGGAAGATGGATCAATGAGTTCGTGCCAGCTGCTCCATAATGTCATTTGGGTGCCTGAAGTAGCCCAGAAGCTTATCTTCTCCCTGCAACCAAATCAGCCCCTGCCTGCCGCACAGTGAAGCAGAAGTCTTTGGTGACACTCTTCTACCATCCGGTGGTACTGTGTTCAGAACTGGGTGGGCAGGTGTGCCACGTAGACAACACCTCATTTTGAATGAAGGGAGGTAGACAGATAAGAAATCTTTTGTTTAATGGATACTGGAACAGTACCCCTTAATGGATTCAAAGTTAAGACATCAATTTAATTAGCAATGATAGCCACAAATGAACAAGTCATTTAGAAACCCAACTGGAAGCCAGTGTCAGTCACATAAATAGGGTGTGCGTTCTTTGTCACTCAATGGGTATTCTCATAAAATCACTCCTCCATTTCTGTGGCTATGCACAGCCTTTTCCTCTTTTGGATATTTTCCTTGGAGGCTTCTTTGTTCCCCTCAAGTCGGAAAAAAGTCATTGTGATCCAAAAGCCTACCTAGTCCGGCATTTGGCTCTGACAAGGGCACTCTGCTCCCACCAGATTCCTACAGAAAGTCTACAAGCAGGTCACGAGCCCCCTCTCACCCATGCTCCCCATCAACTGGGCACATTTCCCCTCCTACTGGAGACAGCCTATAGCCACCTTGACTGGTAACAGTTCACATGCTGGGACAGTATCCAGCGATGCCAATTCAGAGAGCTCCAGCAGAGCTCCACCAAATTGTCCTGTTGTGCAAAGCAGCTGCCTATTAAGCACGTGTAATCTGTTTCAAAAGCTCCCATGGATGCTATGCTGCCTCTTCGGCCAGGGAAGTGGGCCACAACTTCAGTTTCTGGTTCAAATCTGCAGTCTTGATTGGTTGCATTTATACACTATCCATCTGAAAATTGCCATCGCAGTGCAGGCAGCGGCTCCCAAGGAAGAGCCACCAAACAGGTTCTTAACGGCTCGGTGGATCATATGAGAGAAGAAACTTCTTCAGGTAGGCCAGTCCTAAGTTGTTTACGGATTTTAAAGTCTTCAGATAAAAGATGGAGAACATTTCGCCCTTCAGATATTGTTGGACTGCAACTCTCAACTCACTATTCACTATGTTGGCTCAGGGTGAAGATCGCTTCAGTCTAACATCTCAAGAGCAATGTATTCTCCATCCCTCTTCTCTGGGGAGGATGGACAACTTCATGCTTTTTTAGGAATGAACTCTCTCTTCTTTTTTAGGTAATCTTCCTTGCCAAATAGCTCACCTCCCCAAAGTGCTAGGAATGGGGTTACCAGCTTCAATAATCTCTCAGACATTTCTTTCAGATCCTGTTAGCCCTGCCCCACCCCAATTTTTATTCCTTAAGATTTTAAAAAACCTATTTCCTGGAATTTAATGCATGGTCAATGTAAATGGATTTTCCTCACCCCTTTGAGAGCTGAAAGATGGATGCAACACTGAAAGCATAAATGCTAACCTCCAATGGATGGAAAGCTTTCAGCCTGTGAACAGATGGTCTGTCAATGAGACTCTTGAATGGATGCAAGCAGCTCCTGGCTGATGCATGACTGATATACTCAACAAATTTTAGATAGCTTTGTTTCCTTTTTCTTTTTCATGGTGTTGTTTTGTTGAAACTTGCAATCGAAATACATTTTTAAAAAATTCAGTTCATGCAGACGACCATAAAACGGACATACTGCAAAGTGAAGTGCAGCCTCCAAAGACCACCATTGCTGAGAATCGTCAGCGTAGCTTTGTGATTCAGAGCCTAGACACCACCCTGGCCCTCTTGGGCCACTTCCTTCCCTTTTAGTCTTGCCCATTAGACCTCCACAAAATTAGCATTTTATAACCAGCCATGCCCCCCAGGGCCATCATATTACAAATGGCCTCCTTGCAACCAGCACAATAGCTATTTGTGAGAGTGTCCACCACATTCCCACAAAATTCCACACAGGAAGTGAAGCTGCATCTCAGCCCAAGGTACACACACACTTTTGTTTATCTTGCTGAAGTGCAGACCCCTCCCCTCAATACATCCTTTTATTTTAAACTGTATTTAAACATTATTAACTCTCCA
This sequence comes from Varanus komodoensis, assembly GCF_004798865.1. Taxonomy (NCBI): domain Eukaryota; kingdom Metazoa; phylum Chordata; class Lepidosauria; order Squamata; family Varanidae; genus Varanus; species Varanus komodoensis. Next base: position 7,356,046 of record NW_025335548.1, read on the forward strand.
TGCAGAGCTTTAAAGGCATTCTGAGCAGCAAAAGGCATTCTCCCTCTAAGCCCTGAGGGGTTTTTTCCATATCCTGGCTTGCTTGAATGGGCAGAATTGAGTCTGTGGCTGATTTGCTTCTTTTTTTAAACGGACCAACCTCAGCTCAGTGCATGGTTGACTTCCTGCACATGTGAAAATATGTGAAAACAGGGAATTGCTCTCATAGGGACGGAGTGTCTTTGCCCTGCTCTTGAAATGCACGTCACATTGATCTGTGTGGATCTTGGGTTGAACTGCACTGATTTTGAGGCGCCAGTGCTGTGCAGAGTCAGCTGAAAATGTGTCCTACTGAACTCAGTGGGGCTTACTTCCAAGTAGACATGTCTTGCCCTGGCAATGTACCAAACACCTAGTGTGGAAAACCCACTGGGGGGAATCACTCCCAGCAAGGACAGTGAGCAGATCTTGCCATTGCAGAAGATCCAGTACTGACGTGAGAGTCCTGCCATAACTGTTTTGGTTGGATCCAGAACTGGCCTTCCCTAGTCCCCGGAAAATGCCACACAGGCAGTAGCTGAACAGGGAAAACTATGGTGTGCAGTCTGCTCTAAATGACCTGGAGAGGCCTTGCACCAATGGGGCCATTCCTGTCATGGAATGGAGCCAACCCTTTCCTTCTCCCCTTTTCGATTATTTCCACAGAATGTTCCCAAAGGAAGTGGAGCAGAGCTCAGTGTTTGAAGAGGGCTTTCATTCGGGGAGGCAAAATGCTACTCAGTCTTGCAGGCCCATTCAAGGTCATGAAACTATTTAGAGAGATGTTGGATGAGGCATGCAATTGTTTTGGCAGTGATGGAGGAACTCCCATCTTCTCACGGCCAGCCACCATCTTTTCTCCCTCGGTGGAGCTGCAGTTGTTTTCCATGCACATAGGCCAAATGTTGGCTTTTGCTAGAAAGTGCCATTCTTTTTCAGTGACAGTCCCACCCCCTTGTGCCTCTCCCAAAAAAGGGCACCATGGGAAAAATGGCTGCCACCAGCCCATCAGACTTGAAGGGCTTCTTATGACCAAGAAGGAGAAGGAGGCAGACCTACTCTACATCCGCAGGCCTGCCTCCCCATCCTAAATTTGAAAACATTTGCTAGTTCAGCTCACCTTAGTACCACATTCAGTAGGATGAAACCTTAACCTCTAAATGCTTAAAGCAAATAAATACTTACACTCTTGCCTCAAATGATGGAACAGCTTCTGTCAGTTTCAAGGGGCTGGGATTGAGGTTGCAAAAGGCCATTTTAATCTCAGTGGGTTAACTTTTGACACCCTGAAGCTCTTCCAAAATGAAAATAGAAACAGTCAGGAAAGGCTATATTGCTTATATTTCTATGATAACCCTAAGAAACCACTCACAACTTGTGGATTCCTACAGAAGGGTGCTTTCTATCCATAGCCTTCTGGATAAGAGAAAGATTTGATGTTTGCAATCTTCTGCATCCTTGGAAATGGGGCCTACTTCCAGAGGTTACATTTGTTCATTCTTTGGGATCAAAACTTCTCCCCTACTTCATTTATATATGCCTCAAACAAAGTAAGTCATGCAAGCTCTTGGGGTGGAGGAGGAATGTAAAAATCTATGGACAGGTTGCAGTCTTTCTCAGGACCAATAAAATATGCAGAAGATTGCAGAAAAGATTTTGAGATGAGCAGATCTCTTCATCAGCAATATTCAAAGGGGGAAAAGCTGATGATGTTGTAGTGATGAAGTCTCTATCTTAAGAGGGAGTAGAACAAATGAAAATGTCAACCCAGTGTGAAGCTGCTGTGAAAAAGACCTACTCAGTGCTAGGCACGATTAGGAAAAGAATCGGAAATAAAACTGCCAAAATCATTTTGTCCTAAGCTGTGAACACACTTGAAATAGCATGGACAATTCTGGCTACTGTACCCAAAAGGTACAGTAGAAAAGGGCAACCAAAACGATCAAGGTGTTGGAGAAACCCTGGTGAGGAAAAGCTATATCTGTGCGTGTTTATTTGGGCATTGGGGGCTGGGGGAGATGGGCTAAGGGAGACATAATGGAGATGTTCAGAAGTATAGAAATGAGGACTCTGCACCCTGACCCCCCCCCCACTGCACCAATGTCCTGAGCCAGGCCCTTCCTTTCTTGCCCCCAGGCTCCAAAACACTTCACAGCTAACAAAGCAAGATGGCTCCAAAAGCCCCCTAGCAAGCTGAGTGTGGAAGATAATGCGCATGGCAAGAGTGAAGGAGAGTGGAACCCAAGCGGGGAACTTCTTCCCAACCCTTCCCTTTCATTCACACTGCAGGTTCCACCCTCAGGGTGGCTCCTGCTGGTGGAGAGCTAGCTACGCAAGCCTAGCTCATCTCTCCTGATGCCTCCTGACAAGGCCAGGGACTGGGCAAAGCGATCGCTCTTCCTTCTCTCCTGGGCCCCTCCTGTTTCTTCGAAAACATGCCTCTTCTCACAGCCAGCCTGAGAAATTGCAGGCAGTGACCGTGATGGCTCTCCAAAGACTCCTGCCCCCCTTTCTTCCTCCTGTCCTCCCATCACCTCTTCTTAGATGTCCTTTCAAGAATCCAACAACAGGACCTTGGAAAGTCAGCAGAGAGTGAGTGCCTGGCCCACGCAGCAGATGCCTCTTGGGGTCAGAGACCGGCCTTGAGAGGAAGAAAAGGGCCGTGCTGAAGGACAGGTGGGGGAAGAGGCTGTGGGCTACCCCATACTGAACTGGCATGCCCGCCTCCTTCCCCCCCTGCCCGCCACTCTCCAGAGAGACAGCCACAACTAGCTGAAGATGCAGGGGCAGGGAAGGCCACTCCGGCTGCCCCTCAGTCCACATGAGCCTCTGAGCTGAGGACAAGGGTGAGGAGGCTGCATCCATTGCCACAATGAGTTTTGCACTAGGCGTGTGCGTGCTGAAAGATGCATTGGATCCGATGCTTTGCTGCCTTTGTGGAGCCCTTTCTGAGGAGGCAGGATGAAAAGTTTTCTGTTTGATCTTTTACAACTTCCCAATGTCATGATGTACCCATTAAGTATTTCCTTACGTTCTGTTCTTAATCTGAGTTGGAATAAAGTCAATATATCTTTAAATGTCAAAGAGGCAATGCATTCTGGCTGAATGATGAGAGAAATGTGAATATTTGAGGCAGACCAGAGCCTACTGGGAGAGGAACTTCTCTTCATGCAGACATTCACAGTTCCAGCATCCCTAGCTGGGGCTGGGAAAATGCCTTCCTAAGAGCCTCTGGATCAGCAATGGGACCATGGTCCATATTCCTGTGTCTTCAGTGAAAGGTCCTGTATTGGTGGTGAAGAGCATACTTTGCATTCCATTCCCATTCCTGGTATCTCAAGGGAGGGCTGCAGATGAGCCCAGTCTCAACAGATGAACAGTTTCAGTCAACCAGCTGCCTTCATATGAGCTGACTTGCAACCAGGGATGGACACAGCACTCAAACTCCCTGAGGTCCTCTCAAACCTTGCTCCAACTTAAATTCTGATCTGTTCGCAAACTGTGCTTTTCCTTTTTGCATGACATCAGAGTATTTGCATGCATATTTTTCAAGGGTACGCATGAGTTATACATATCTTAGGAAGAAATATATTCTTCTTCCATTGTTTAAAGCCTATGTATAAGTATTTTTCAAGTGTGCACATTTGTTTCATAAACATTTTGCAAATGCACCTATGTTGCCAGGCCCATAAATCACATTACAAGCTCAGATATGTAAATACTTTGAAGATTGTGTCCAAGTCTGTGTTGGTCCAGAAAGTGGGAACTGGGATAATTCTGTTCAAAAAGAAATGGAAATAGATTCTTCATGCATCGCATTCTCATACCATTGTATGGTCAGACCATTAATTTGACTAGCACAGTCAGGATATAAGTTAAATTCCATCTAGGATCGGAGGTAGCCAAGCTGGAAGGGGCAGCTCTCTGCCACAACCCCTGAGAGCTGCTGATGGTCTGGGGAGGTAAGACTGCACTTAGCACTAGCCTCAGGTTCTTGGGGACCCTTGGGTGAAGCACCCTCAGTGAACCCATTTCCTCAATCAGCCCACCTTCTGGCAGCTGCTGTCCTAGGCTGCTCTTGCTCCTCCCCCCTCTCCTATCATTGGCACCTTCCTTGTTTGCTTGGTGCACAAAGAGCCAATGAGAAGGTGAGCAGGGGCACTGGTTCCTCACCCCGCCACCATCACATGAGAGAGAGCCAGCGGCAGGGCTTCAAGAAAGCTGCAGCGACCAAATCTCAGTGAACCCATTTCCTCAATCAGCCCACCTTCTGGCAGCTGCTGTCCTAGGCTGCTCTTGCTCCTCCCCCCTCTCCTATCATTGGCACCTTCCTTGTTTGCTTGGTGCACAAAGAGCCAATGAGAAGGTGAGCAGGGGCACTGGTTCCTCACCCCGCCACCATCACATGAGAGAGAGCCAGCGGCAGGGCTTCAAGAAAGCTGCAGCGACCAAATCTGCAGCCTTCTTGCCAATGGCTCTTGGTGGATGCCCAGCCACGTAACTTTGCACTGGACATTTCATATACAAGCCACAGCACCAGATTTCTCTCTCTCTTCCTCTGTGTTCCTTTGCAATATTCAGTGGAGGATTTGTTGGCAGCCAAATCCATCGCTGCACCCCTCCGGAGACTCATTAAAAACCTAGAGAACTCTGGAGCTGAACACAATGGCTTTTGCTTGGTTGGCTATGCCAATTTTTACAGATGTACAAAGGTAAGAGGGTACTCTTGTTTCTTATTAGGATGCACATGTAACGAGGCAACTGATGAAGCACCCTGCATGTCTATTAGACACATGGATTTTTTGTTGGAGTGAAGTAGGCTTCTAGTAAGAGTAAAATGGAGAAATCTTTCAGCATAGCACTACTGGTACCCACAGTCATGAAGTGGTGTAAGCCAGTGTTAGGATGCTGTGATTGACATAAACTGGTACAGCAGCAGATTTGGACAGTGATGCTCCGTGCTTCTGGGACTTCTCTTCACATATTTGCAGTCCTGCAGCTAAGATGGAGCAGGAATTGGAAGTCAAAACAACTCACCACTTGCTGGTGTGTGCGTGTGTATGGAGGGGGAAGGGTATGATGGTTGCTTTTTAAAAAAAGTTTCTATCCATCATGATTCCAGAGAGTAAATTCCAAAGTTGTGAGCAGTGCGGAGGTTCAGAGTGGTCCCATAGTGGTCTTGCCATGTGTAAATCCTTGAAGAACAGGGAGGCAGGCCTGGAATCTACCTGAGAGATGCTCTTGGAGGGCTCATTGCACAGGTAGCGAGGGACAAAGATGCAAGGAAAGGAGGCCAAAACACAGAGAGTGTCCTCATAGATCAGCTCAAAGCCTTCTCTGCCGCTAAGCTGTGGGAGAGGCATTTCCATCTTTTAAAATGGGGAAGAAACTGGACAAAAACTAGGAAAATGCCAAATGATTGGTCTCTGGAGGAAAGCGGTTGTCTGGTCCAGCATGTAGGTAGCAGCTGTTTGCTAATTTGGTCATTGTTCTTGTTGCTTTGTTCTGTTTTGCCTGTTTTGGTTTTTTTGCCTGAAAAATCTTGCACAGTTCCCCAGTTATACACACCCATAGTGTGCGTTTTGAAATGTACCCATTTTGAAATATATGCATTTTAAAACATAGACATATTTCTCATGATTTAAGGAGTATTCGTGTACATTTTTGAAGTGAACGTATTCTGAAATGTGCTGATTTTGGAAATACACACATGCTGTCAACACAGGGATTTTTTGGTCCACAAATCACATGACAAGTTGGAAATGTACAGATTTCAACTGCAGGTTGTATCCATGTCCACGTTCCACCCGGAAGGCACAAGCTGGGTAAAACCGTAATGAAAAGCAAATCGAAATGCATTTCTCATGCAATCCTGTTCCATAATTCTCTGTTGCCGAAACTGTGCCAAGCGATTGCAGACTGTTTCTGTTTCATCGGCCAGTTTATATCCCTACATCTTCCTTAGAATGTCTAATCAAACAGAAAAATATTTAATTCCACTGGAGGGAAAGCAAATGTATTTCTCCTCCCCGCTTCCTCTTCTCAAAATGGCATTCGGAGCCTCTGATGGCCATCTGCTTCTTTCTCCATCTGCGATGGGTGTAGTGTTATAATTGGACATGTGCTTTTGACACCTACTAAGGCGATTTGCTGGTTTCTGCAGCCAATTTTAAACTGAGACTCCTTTGCCTACTTCCCATCCAGGCACCTTATTAAGAGGTTGTCAGAAGGTGAGGTGAGTGAATGGTTAATGAGGGTCCTGTCTGCACTGAAAGGAGGAAAAGTAATTATCCCCAGCATCTACAGAGATCAGCATCAGAGGATCTCCCACCACCAGAGGAGATGGTGCATGGGGAAGCTCTCCGCCAAAAGCCCCATAGAAATAAATCAGGATGGCTGAAGAGCCATGCTAGAGCTACCGCCCCGATTCCAGAGAGCTGCTGTAAAATCGCAGGGACTTAGTGACACTTGTGGATCCCAGTAATGATAATAATGCATTTATTATTGGCAGGAGAGCTACCTGATTCAAGAAAACTTTTGCTAAAGAAGGGAAGACTCAGCTAATCCAGGGTGAGGAAAAGTAGATCTCAGTGTGATTTGCAGTAGATTGGAAAGGGTTTCTGACTCATGCTGTTTAACAACAACAACAACATGACTTCCCACGCACCGCACCCCTTCCTGCTCAGAGGCAGGAAGAGGGAGTGGGGAGGTGAGCTCCGGCTGCTTCCAGTGCTTAAAAACACATTCCCAGGCTCAGAATCATTGGATTCTAAGGACAGATCTTTGGGGCCAAATGCTGGCTGGAACACAGATTTCTAGCAAAAGCCAAAATAGATCCTGCAAACCTGAAATCTTCCCAACCCCAAGCTAATCAAATAATTGGTGCTATCTGTGTATATTTGCATCTAGGAGGCAACAATGACTCCAAGAGGAAAAATTTCTTGTCTGATTTTTGATGATGCATCTTATGTGCCACCACAACACTTGTTGTCTTAGAAGCAGCCTTGCCTGTTCCCACCTGTACAGGCAGTTTTTAGAATAGTTTTCCTTTTTTTTTTTTTTGAAGAAAAAGCTTTAAAAACATTAACATTCAATATCTAATTAATCAGGGGCACCTTTTAGAGTCAAAGTCATTGACTAAATGATGCAGTTCAGTTTTGCTAAGCCCCTGCAAAAGATTACCCTTCCCAAAAGGTAGGTTTGAATTCAGACTGAAATCATATTTAGACTAGACCCACTGAAATCAATGGAATTGTAAATACACAGACAAAATTCAGTCCAATTAATCTCATGGGTCTTGATAGATGTGGCAAAACTTCTTTACACCAGGATCTCCAAACTGTGCATTTAGGTGACGATGCATGGAAATGCATAAACATTTTCGTGTGGACTTGAAAAAATGTGCAATTTGCAAAGTGATGCGAAAGGCGGAACAAAACAAAATAAGGTAGGGCAAAATGGGAAACTGAGCAGAATCACATTTGACAGATCCATTTATCCCTATTTTGATGCTCCTTCAGTATTCTCTTTCCATGTTCTTTCTCTTTCCCAAATGTTTGTTTACTTTGCACTGACATACCTTCTCGCCTTCAGTTCCTTTTCTTTATTTTAATTTTGAATAGGAAACCCAGTAGCATTTCCCGGAAAACATGTTTGAGTTTAGCACTGATTCAAGCATTTAAACTTTTGCAAATGCATTGCTAGGTTGCTGCTTGTGTGTGTGTGCACATGGGTGTGGGAGAGCTGCTTTCCCTTGCTTGTCCACACTGCTACGCTACAGCCACCGAAATGGACAGGTCATGGTGGATGCTTGCATGCAGAGTGCACGACGCCTGCAAAACTCTAGTGGAGAGTCAGTTACAGCTCCGCATATATGTGGAGCAGCACAACTGGGGCACCCAGGAAAACAGCTTTGTCACTTTTTGATTAACAGAAGTGCTGACATTATCTGCCCCTCATTCCCTCTGACTTTAGCTGCCATCTTCAAAGGAGCTGGGGGAAAATGGATTTTCCCAGCCACAATAGACAATTATGAGTTATCTCTGCAGCAGAGTTAAGTATCTTCGGGTGCCCCGGCCTTGAACAGACAATTCAGACCCATTCACTTTTCCAAAGTTCTGCTCTTGGTGGAGGAAAAAGAAACTTTTGCAGGAGTTTGTTCTTAGGGATGACCAGAGCTGCCTACATTTTTGGATGTTCCTTGGAGTCATGGCTAGGGGGACTGGCTGTGGGAGCTGTGGGGGGTGCAGTACACTTTTTCACCAGCAGGGACACTGATGCTCCTCCCAGCCACTCAGAAGAGCACAATCCCTTTGAATCTGGCAGCAACCCTGATAGCAGCGGGAGGTGGACGCATTTCCCAAGCAACAGTGCATTGTTCCTTCTTGTAAGGCAAAATATCTTGGGGTGTCTTCATGTACCCTTCTTACAAAAAAACTGCTTTTGCTGGTGATACAACTCATAGAACTAGTGGGCTGAGAGGGATCAATACAGCTGATTGTAGTTTTGGACTCTTCATAGACCTGCGGCTATGGGAACTGTCATGGTGAGTTTCAGAATTCAATACTGCACTGCAGCTGTTGTGTACAGTGGAAAAACAAAGACTGGGGAGAGATAATCACCCCTAGTCTGAAAGAACCCTACCCCATCACCCCAAGCTTCAAAGACTCCGCAGTGACATCTATGTGCAGCATCTGCCCTTGGAGTTGCCTGGCCTACTAGTAGGAAGAATGCTACGGATTTGTGTGTTCGGGACTGATGTCCTGGCTGGGAGGGCGACTGGTGACTGAACTCCAGCCTTCCCTACCAAGAGAGCAGGAAAACAGTTTTTAATATGGTGTACTTGGCCGACTCCCTTCATGCAATATTGAAAGGGCACTCTCAGCTATGCATCACAGGTTTGGCCACGACCCATAATGGATTACTGATCTCTCTTAAATGCGACAACTTTGCTCCCATGATCTATTATGCAGTGGCTCCTTCCCAAACAGCTCAGCCTCACCAGAGGAGCTTGGTTTAATTACAGGAAGTGAGTGATGCCAAACCAGAACGCTCCTGCCGAGCCAAAGTAGGACTTGTTAATTTATTGATCCATTAATTTTAATAAGGGGGGGGCACAACATGCACAATTCCTATTGCTAGGTACTTTGCTATATAGAGCTAGATCAAATGAAGCATGGCATGTGGAAGCTGGGGCTGAAGGAGGGATGAAACCAGCCGCCTACTTTAAGTGGCACCACTGGTTTCTCTGTAAGAAGGTGCCAACATTGGGGGGAAGGGAGTTGGAGTCAGATGAGGTCCATGCTGTGCAGACACTGGGATATAACCCTTTGCCACCAGCCCATGGCCCTAATCAGGATCCCACCCCAGCCCCCGCTGTGATTAGCAAAGCTCCTTGTGGGTCCAGGGGAAACTCTCCCTTCCTTGTAGACAGCTGGCATAGCAAGGACCATTCCAATGGGAATCATAGCAGGAGCAAAGGAGTCTTTGCTCCCCATAATAGAGAGAAAAAATTGAGCCCTCAGAAAAGGGGCATGGCCCCCAGGTAGATCAGTTTGGGTGGTGGGGGGGGGGGACTAGACTGGGATCTGCGAACCTGCCCTGATCAATCTCTTCACCCCAGCCAATGACTCAAGAGCAAAATCTATGACAAATGTCACACTGGCTGGGTTCAGACAACATAAGAAGCCATGGTTGTTTTTCACTATTGTTGGTCTGTTGTGCTGTCTGAAACCAGCTGTGGTGTTTTATCACTGTAAGTTTGGTCTTTAGAAACAATGACAAAAGCAATGCTTTGCTCTATTAGCTATTCCACCAAGGCCTGTCATGTTGTCTGAAACCTGGACTGTAATTCCCAGAGTCCTGGCATGCACCTACCACAGAGTTTCCTGGAAGGAGTGGCAACTGTAGGGACTCCTCCAGCCATTCTTCCTCTAAATGTGGGCTGGTAAAGAAGCAGCAAGTGGCATGGGCACAGAGAGATGCACCCTAGCATTGAATTTCAGGTGCAGTGACTGATGGGATATTTATTTATTTAAAACTTTTTTAGATCATCCCATACTTAAAAGTCTCGGGATGGTTTACAGCAGGTTAGTCAAAAAACAAAACAAAAACAAAAATAACAACAATTGCCCAGCATTCAATGATTAAAATGTAAATCTTCCACTAAAACAAATTAACAATTAAAATACTGGGAGAATAAAAAGGTTTTCGCCTGATGCTGAAAAGATAGAAGCATTGGTGCCAAGACAACCTCTCTGAGGAGCGCGTTCCAAAATCGGGGAGCCACAGCAGAGTGGCTAACAATTGTGCTAACAATTCAGGTTTCCCTAGTTGGACATGGCTGCTTCCCACAGTGTCTCCTCTTTCCTCTGACCACCAATCAGCTTTTCTGCACACCCCCTGCCCCCACAAATCCTTCTCCCAGAAAGCTGAATTGCCTCTTCTAAGGCTTAGATCCTGACAGTAAGAGCTGAACACTAAACATGCTTGCGGTCTGGGTGTCTTTTCCTTGCCCTTCTGTCTAGGGCCATGGACTGAACTGTGGCCCTGGAGCATTTCTCCATAATGGAACTTGGCCCATTGGCTGCAAGAGGTTCAACACCCCGTGAACTCTAATGGACCTGCATCCCAGTAGACAGGTACATGACTTTGATCTACCTTCACCTCCATTATCTCAGCTCAGGACCCATCTTCTCTGAGTGCCGATTTCCATCTTGTGCTTGGATGGATGTTGGAGAAAAACTTACATTAATCTGCAGATAGGTATGCATTTCTTATATCCACCCAAGATGGCTTGCATAATCCTAGAATCATAGAATAGTAAAGTTGGAAGGGGCCATGAAGGCCACTGAGTCCAACCTTCTGCTGTTGCAGGACACCATGATACAGCATCCCACTCAGGTGGCTGTCCAGTTTCTTTCTGAATGTCTCCAGTGTGGGAGAGTCCACCACCTCTCCAGGCAGCTGGATCCACTGTTGTATCGCTCTGACTGTGAGGAAGCTTTTCCAGCCTGAATCTGGGTTGTCACAACTTGAATTGATTATTCCCTGTCCTACACTCTGGCATCAGCGAGGAGAGATCTTGACCTTCCTCTCTGTGACAGCCCTTCCATTTTGTACTCACAGCTACCCTGTGAGGTAGGTTGAGCTGAGAGTCCATGACTGTCCCAAAGCCACCCATGGCCAAGATGGGAGAAGAACCCAGATCTTTCCAATCACAGTCCTGAGCTTTAACCACTGCTCTCTCCTGGCTGTCTTCCATCCATGGCAACACCAGTCTTGCTTAATAGGAATATAGTAGATGGCAACAAACAGCCCAATCTTGAGTCCTTATCGCCTCTTTTTATAAAGCAGAATTTAATAAATGATAGCAATAAAACTCAGATGCTGGACAGACAAGCTAGACTCACATGCTTGCTGCAGACACAGAAGTGTGTGGGCAGAAAGATGCTGCTTTGCCGCAGGGGCTTCTTTCGCAGCCTTCATTTCTGTCGGGTTGCTTTCTCTTGATTGTCTCTCAGTTCCCTATTAAGAGATGTAAGGTGCTGCTGTTGCATTTTTACTTTTCAGGGTGAGCAAATGTCCTGAACCATCTAGGATTTGGGTTGCTGATTGCTCCAAAGGGAGATCATTGGAGCCTCAAGTCTTTCCTCTCTTCATTATTAATAAAAAACAACTGTGTTCTGAAAAGAGGGAAAGTTATCAGAAAAGCTCAGTTCTGCATTGTTCTCTTCTGGACAAACAAACATTTGGGCAAAGAACAGACTCCCTACAGTAAGATGTTAAATAGATATGTGGCATCTTCACATTGGATAACAACTCCACATCATCTAGGAATCATGCCAAAATTGGGATATTCCGATCATTTTCTTGCAAAACAGCACCCTTTCTTAACACACGTGGTTCAACGTTTGACATTTGCTCTGCTTGGCTTGGCTGTCTGTCTCGGTATGGAGAGCCACTGTGGGGTAGCCATTCGGCTACTGGGCTAGGACTCAGGAGACCCAGGGCGGGATTTGGGAAGTAAGAGGGAATTTCACATCTCCTGTTCTTCTTTGTTGTTGTTCTATGTTAGCTTGTTGTGAGATTCATAGAGCGAGTTCAAAAAAGAACCACCCACCACCATGGCCAAGGATTATTCTTTAAAACAGAACCGTGTTGTGTTCAGGTTCGCAGCACACGTGCAACAATTTTCAGCAGCTCACAGATGGAAATGGAAGCCCATTTGTTGGGCATGGAGGCCAAATGTAACAAACAGTTAAAGCTGCCCTGCAGTAAACAATGCTTGATTTTTTCTCCTTGGCATCCATGCTGCTCATGGAAATTTGATTTGATGCTTCATTTAAAATATCCCCACCACCACCTGTGGTTTTATAGAAAGATGCCCCCTTCCAAACCACACCTTTCAACTAGTTTTTCTTCAGGAAAGCCTGAAAGTGCAAACCCTTTTTGTAATCCCTCTCCCTTCCAATTCATAATGCCACCGCCATCAATTAAATTGGCCTAAAAATAAAACCTCCAACCGAAATCCAAGAGCTGCCTTCCTTATCTCTCCTACAGAATGCCAAGCTAAATCAAAGGGTTTTCAGAATGCTTCTTTAATGAACAGAGAACGAGTCTTTTGAGGTCCTGGAATCATGGAAATACCCTGTATTTGTTGTTACAATCCAGCCCGGACTCAAAACTAGGCAGGCAGTAGCTCAATGAAGAAAATGAAACCGTGTTCCATGATTTCTCTGCAGAACTGTGAAATGTCCTTTCTTCCCCAGAATGGCTTTGCCCCTGATCCCAGCATCTCTTTCTTTGAGAAATGTGGAAGAAACTCGGTCAGATGTGGGGGAAAGGAGCTTGAAAGCAAGGAAAGGAAGAGCAATCCGTCACTCTGACTGCAACCCGACATGCCGGCCAACTCTTGCACATCGCCCTGAGCTCCAGACAGGCACAACAGGGTCCCACGGATACGGGAGGCTGGAGCGGGAGTGAGGGAGCTGTGCTGTGCTCTGACATCTTTGTATGAGAACTGCACATGACTCTCCCCCTTTTCCCCGTGCTCAGAAGGCTTCCCTGTTCCCAAATCAGAACACCAACAGCCCCCCAACCCCATGCCATCCCTCTCTCTCAGCAATGATCAGATTTGGAGGTACCCACTGGATAGTCTACCATCACCCACAAGAGTCAACACAGTTCCACGATCCCATGGCCAGTCCATTTGGCTATCCAGGCATCAGCAGGACAAGGGATCTTTGCTGGGCCAAATGTCTGTGTTCTTCCCTGTTTCTTCCTACCCCAGGCCAAGGAAGCCCAGCCTTTCAGGGTTGGTAGGCTGGAATGTGGCAAGGTATTGTGGGTGCTCTCACAAAATGGTGGCCTGATTGGGCATGAGCTTTTCAAAAAAAAATTCATTTCCCAGAAGGCAAACCAGTGAGTCCAAGAGAAATACAATTTTTCTAAGAACCTGTGTCTGCAGCTGCTCTGGCTTGCAGACTCAGTTCCCCCATCTGTACAATGGGAACAACTTTATCTAACAGGTATGGGCATGAAGGAAGAGTGAATTAAAAGCCATCTTTGTTCAGAAACGTCAGTTATATTAATAACATTTGAAAATGGCAAGAGAACCTTTTAATTTGGATTGATTATATCTAATTGATTTTTTAATGCTCCACTTTTTACAGTGTCCATTCCTTTTCAGCCATATGGATGGATGTTAGTTCCTCCTATTGGCCCCAGACATAAAGCATCAGGCACTGAACATCCATTATTTCATTTCCAGAGAGCTAATAGTGACTCCTTCAACATCAATCCTTTTGTCCCCTACTTCACCGAGAACGTTCTTTCTGTGATAGAGTTTAGATGAAGTCCTCAGATGGTTCAGATGTGTTTGTGCGCTGATTCCCTGACCTCCCCAGCCCTTCCAGGTGGTCAGCTGGGTTTACTTATCAAGGGAGAAACATGCCTGGAGATATTTCTCTCTCTCTCTCCCTCCCTCCCTCCCTCCACTCACACATCTGTTTCTACGGAAACCACTTCCTTGGTACCCTTTCAGAATTACCAATTCAGCACAGATCTCATCCTTGTATCAAACATAGAAACACAGAAACAGAGCAAGTCAGAAGGGGCCTCCCAGGCCATCTAGTCTGACCTCCGGCACCAGCCGGCTCCGCTCACAACATGCCCACCATGTGCATGTCAAAACCAAATCAAATCGAAAACAAATGTAAAGAAGCATCGCATGGCTTCCTCCACCCTCCCCGCCTCTCTCCATCTAATATCTACCCTTCATTAGCATTATTTATCTTAGGTGAGTGTTCATCCTGCTTGTCTCACATGACGGTTCACACGCATGCACACAACATCAGCATTTAGTGCTACTGTGGCTTGCCAGGCTGGTGTCAAGCTGCGCAGTTGTGGTTGGGCACCTGCCCTATGCCACCCCAAAGCAGGGCCCACTGAGAAGAGCCTCCTGGACTGGTTTCTCCCTTCTCCAGTGCAACCTGCTTGCTCACATGCAGCTCGCTCTGGCCGAGGCTCCGGTGGTGGTGGGACAGAGCCAGGAGATGCACTGGCCTCCTTGCTCTTGGGCCTTTGGCCTGCCAAGCCAGCCAGTCAGCAGAGAGAAGAAAGAGAAGGGAGAGGACCGTGCCTCTGGTTTGCTTCAGGCGCCACCCACCTGACCTTCTCCCAGGAACAAGCACGTTTGTGCTCAGAAGTTTGTCCATCCTGCCCCCTTCCTGCCAACTTCCAGGTTCCAGAACTAGGCCACGGATGCCTCCCTGTTCTTGATTTGGGAGGAAAACTGTCAGAGCTTGATTGGAGCCCTGCTGTTTTCTGTGCTTTCCCATTGGGTGTCACCAAGGTGCTTGAGAAGAGTCTGCCATTTAGGCTAATCTGCACAGCTGCGGCAAGACACATCACCTAATGAAGCAGCTGGCATTTCAAGTTCAAAGAACGGGTTGTTTCATTTTATTTTGGCAAGGTTGGAATAGAGCTGTTAAAGGGAATCTGTCCCCCATTCCTCCTCCCCCCTTTCCCCAGCTGATGATGCTGTCTCAGTGTTCCAGACACTGAAGCTGCTCTGGATTGTGGCTGTGCTTGAAGAGTCCTTCCATGAATGAATTTGTGCACCATAACGTTGCACCCTGGGCCCAGGGGCAGGGTTGCCAAAGGGCCCATTTACTAGGCTTGGAAAATCCATAAACCCACAGAGAATCCAACCAATGTTCAGAAACCTGTTTGAGGCTGCTAGAAATGAAACAGCAGGGTCAGCCTGGTTGCCGGGCATGGAGGCAGAGAGAGGGAGGGGTCATGCATCCTCCGAAAGGATGACACAGATTTGCATAAAGCACGCCTGTGCTCATTTGGATGCACATTTAGAAACCATGGCTATCATTAACATCCAAAAGCAAGGCATGATACGTCTGAGCAGCCTAGGGAAGGCTGGAGTTGGGTGACCCTTGTGTCATCTCAGTCTGCTCCCCTGGTGCTGCGGGCTGTGGATGGGCAGCTTCAAGGCCTCAGCTCTTTGGTCAAAGAGAGGACTGCAAGCAGGCAGCAGGTATGCCTCACTCCTGTGCATGGCGGCACCACTGAGAAAGCCCTAGTTCGCATGGTGGTCAGCCAAATATTCGACAGGGAAGTGCTTGAAGGAAGGCCTCAGGTGTTGGTCTTGGGATCTGGGTTGTTTCGGACTTAGAGAGTCACTCCCTGAGGTCCTGAGCTGTGGTGGATTTCATAGGTCAAGAGCAGCACCTTGAATTGGGCTCTGAAATAGACAGGTGGCCAGCGCATCTGGGCCAGAATCTGCATGAATCTTCTGGTCCCCATTATCAGTCTGGCCACTGCATTTTGCACAAGCTTCCAAAAGCATCTCCAAGGGTTGTCTCACACAGATTGTACTGCAGTAATCTAGTCAGAACATGGTTTACTGGAAGGCAGGTTATGCCTGCCCAGATGGGAAAGGAACTGGGCCACCAGCCAAACTTGGTAGAAGGCACTCTATGCCACTGAGCCCACCTGAGCCTCAAGTGATTGATGGCTCCAGGACGGCTCCCAAGCTATGAATGTTCTCCTTCAGAAGGCATCAAAACCCATCCAGAGCAGCTTGAGCACTCATCATCTGGTCATGAGAACCATCCATTAACAGCATCTTAGTCTTATTGGGGTTGAGTTTCCGTTTCCTAGCCCATTGTCACATCTCAGCAGGGTCTGAACAAACCCACAGCTTCACGTGATGAGGATGAAAAGAAGAAAGGGTTTCATGTCATCGGCAGCACACTCCGGTCCCCCAGGTGGCTCACCCAATGCTTTCATGCAGACGTGGAATGGTGTGCAGGTATAAACCAGTTCCTGTGGAACCCCATGCTGGAAAACTCACAGGAAACCTAAGCACCTTCAGGGCAGGAGGTCTGGCAAGAGTTTCCAACTCTTGACTGTTTAACAATGGCAAAAAGCAAAGGAAAACAAAACAAAAGAAAACACCCATCCACATCCATGGCACTTGTGGTTGAAGCATCGGGCATCGATTCCATCAATCCACGAAACAGGAGTTGACTTAGAAGTTTTGCTCCTAAACGAGGAGGTACGGCAGCTGGGCATTCCATCCCTTTCTCTGCCTGAACCTGCTTAGGATCGCACCCTTAGCAATGCTGCCCTTAGAAGCTTTTAAGCCTTTGCCCTAAAAGCTACAACATGTGCCTTTCTTTGGCCATCTGAGATGTCTTGAGTCTTTCTGAGTATGCGTGGGAGGTAGTTTGCACATGCTCAAGGACATCACCACCATCCTGTTCTTTTTCTGGAGTTCTGGATAGATAAAGAGAGGCCCAAACCCTTGAAAGAGTTTGGGGCCATTTCAGAGACTCTTCTGTGCTCTCACCTCTTTTTCTAAGCCGGCCTGTGAGGGGTTGGGGGGATGTCAGCCAACCGCAGTGGCCCGCTGCTGTGTGCATGCATCCAGCGATGTGTCTTGCAGCATTGGCTCAGATGTGGCTGCTTGGCCAGAAGGAGCACCTCATGCTCACGGCCCCGCTGTTCTGGCTTCTTAGGCACAGCCCTTCTCAACACGAGACCCAGTGCAGTCCTCCCTGGGATTCGGCTGCGTCTCTAAGCAACAGCAAAGATGGATTTGCTGACTCTCTGTGGCTTGGATTGTATCCTCACATGGGTGGTTCAGAGCCCTCTGATATTGTCGTCCTTCTCTGCCTATGTAGCATTCTCCCTCCTCTCTTTTTAACCACTAGGCAATCCACCCAGACACCAGAACTGCTGGCAAGAGAAAAGGCTGATAACTTAAACAGACCATGAGTGCATTGCTGGGTAAGCTCATGTGTGGGGATCATGCGCTGGGGAACAAGAGTTCTGCATGAGCCCAGAGGCATTGGAAGGCGGGCTCGGGGGCATCTCTGGTTCTTAGGCTTTAGCAGTAGAGGAAGGAGGTGACAATCTGCCGGAGGACCCATTTCGGTACCTGGAAGCTGAACACCTGCATTGCAGTGACAGGTGGGGGCAAACTTAAGGGGGTAAGGCACAAATACTAGGATACTGTGGCTGAAATATCCATCAATAACCAGGGATGCATTCGACCCTTTCGAATGGAGGGGAAATGGCACAAAACCTGGAGATGCTCTGCTGGTGTGTCACAGCACTTGCCGTCCATGTCATGCCCCAAAGGCATGGCACCTACCTCAGGAGAGGAACAGGCAAGCTTTCTTTCTCCCTCTCACTTTTTCTTGGGGGAAGAGGTGACTGGAGCAGGGTGACAGAATGGAAGCTAGGAAGCTCCTCCTGAATCTCAAAGAATCATGGAAGAGTATAGTTGGAAGAAGCCAGAAGGCCACTGGGTCCCACCCCCTGCTATTGGAGGACACCACGTTGCACTGTCCCACTTAGAAGACTGTCCAGTCACTTTCTGAGTGTCCCCAGTGAGGGAGAGTCTGCAACTTCCCCAGGAAATCAGTGCCATTGTTGTACTGCTTTGACAGTCAGGAAATACTTCCTGGTGTTCAGTCTAATCTGACCTCTTTTAACTTAAGGCTGTTATTCCATGTCCTGCACTCTGGAATGGACAAGAAGTGATCTTGTCCTTCCTCTTTGTGATGGCCTTCAGGTACTTGTACAGTGCCATCATATCACCCCTCAAGTCTCTTCCCAAGGTGGAACATGCCCAGTGCTCTCAGTCCCTCCCCAAAGGGCTTTGCCCTCCTCCTTGAACCTTCCTCGCTGCCCTCCTCTGCACCCCGTCTAGCATTTCTGCATCTTAAAACGTAGCTGCGCGCTTGTTGATGCTCCGCCAGGAACACATGAAAGGCAAAAGCGGGGGACTCCCCACTGTGATGGGCGCACCAAGTGAATGGGAAATGGGAGCACCCTTTGCCGAAAGGCCCGCAGAGGCACTGTTGGCTGAGAGCTGGTTTGTAATGGCTTTCTAGGCTATGCTGATGACGAGCTATTGATCAGCCTTGACCAGCTCAGGATGGTTTTTCTTTTTAAGCAAGAAGAAGGTGATTAATCTTTGTCAGCCCAAAAATGTGAGGCACGACTTCTTGTCTCGAGGAGGCACCGTTGTGCTTGTGTCACCAGGGGCCAGGGCTGGTTTTGAGACCACGCTGTTTCCAGGGATGTGGCCGGGAACAGAGAAGAAACGGGGTGGAGAGCAGAAGGCAGTGCAGGGGTGGTGTGAACTCAGCAAGAAATTGGGTGGCGGCGGGTGGCGGGGAGCTCACGGGGCCACATATTTGCATATGCTAATTGACATATGAGCTAAGTCACTCTCTGTGTGTGTCTTTAGGGAAGGCTGCCTCCTCAGGGCAGCTTATTTGTGAACAAGGACAGGCGGATAGTGCAGAGGAAAGCAGGGAGAAAGATCCAAGCTGGTAAGCGACAGGCGAGGCCCTTGCGGGCCAGCAGCTGTCTCATCTGGCTGATTCAGCGCCATGGGGATTATCAGGACCCCGACCTTTATTTCCGAAGTGCAAGGTGATGGGGCAGGGGGCCGCCCAGAGGCATGTGGCTCCAGAGGAACTATTTGGGACTGCACCCCAACCACCTTGGAGGCCGTGCCCAACCCCCTCCCATTCGCAGTCACATCCCCTAGGCAGCATCAACCCTCACCAGGAGGTATCTGTGTGGGAAATGCATATATTTAAAATCTCTTTGCAGTGTGGAAAGGAAAAAAGGGACAATTTGAACGGGGCGGGGGGTGGGTGGGTGAAGTGCTGTCTCGCCTTGCAATTGCATCACTCCCAGTCTTTCGTTCCTCCCTAGGGCAGCTTTTCAAGTTCTCGACACCCCCCTGCAAGGGATGCATGTTAAGCCAAAGTCTTACAAAGTTCAATGGGATTTCACCTAGCACAATGTGCCCGAGAAGGAAAGCAGACTTTAAGTCCTTGATGGAAGCTTTTCAGGTTACTTGGGTCCAAACCAGCAGAAGGATTCCTTTCTGTACAAATCCACAGACTGTCTCTGTTTTTAAAAAGTATGTCTTAATATAAAGTAGTTTATTAAGTGCATGGTGTTATACAACAAATAATGAACAGCTCCTTCATACAAAGCAGCAAGGCAACAGCTCGCTCCACACCATGCCAGCTTTGTACATAATCTGTAACTGGCGCTGACAGAGAGCAATGCACAAAATCAGAACATGTCATGCAACTCTTAAGCCAATATTCCAACTTTCTCCCATGCAATGGATATGATGAACTAAGCGGAAACCTAGGGGAAGATTCAGTTTGTCACTCTTACTTTTACTTCAGAAAAGGAAAACGATGAGATCCTCCCGCAGGACAAAAATGGGGTTCAGAGGGGCTCCATGTGGCACAACATGCCCCTCCTTCCACCAGGCCACCCCCAAGCCAGGGCTGCTCAGTGCATGCATGCCAAGGCGATACATAACAAGCATCATGATATATGATAGGCTTATATCACATCTCACTGCACCGTTCCCTCTGCAGAAAGAAGGGGGCAGGAGCGTGTCCCTCTCCCTACCGGCATGCATGTGTTCTCTAAGGGACTGTGTGTTGTCATACTACCCAGATTTCATATACATGAAATGTTTATTGTACTCTTTGTTTTACAAATAAGATGTTTTTCTTATTAAAAAATTGTTAAGTCACCTTAGTTCCACAGTTTCTGTCTTTAGAAAAAAAGAAGCCACGACGACAGGGTTTTGTTTTTTTAATATGATACACAAAATGTAATTAAGAGAGAGGAAGCAAGGGGAAGGAGGGAGGGGGGAATCAGATCTACACAGCAGGGATAAGTTATCCCCCTTTTAAAATATAAAACATCATCTTTCACTGACTGGGGATTAACGTAACGCCTCGGTTCCTACAGACTGGGATCAGCACAAGGACTTTAAACATAATACTACAAATCTATTAAAAAAACTGTATATATTTCAGTGTGTTTTAAAACCACAAAAACACTTTTTGCTGGAGCCGGAGACAATGAGATGCAGCTCCAAAGCTCATCTCCCCCCACCCCATAATATTTTACTGCCAGTAGCATTAGTTTGCTTGCAGAGATAAAGCTCCGAGGAAAACCCTTGGAGTTAAGAAAGCAAAAAAGTTGCACTATTCCAAATTAAAAGAATATATTTGGGTTTGTTTTCCTGACCAAGCCATAAGAGATATAAAACAGTAAGCTGAGAAAAAACCACAGAATGTACTTATTCTCAGTATTTGCCCCTCTAACGCTAGTTTATATAAAACATTAAGCATTAAAATTTCCCTTGAAGAGCAAGAAAAGTGGTAATTGACTGGATTTCTCTCTTGGTTGGAAAGCAAATTCAGGCCAGCAGTTATATGCTGTGAAAATGTTTTTTGTTTCTTAATTTCTTTTCTTTTCAGAAAGCACAGATGAGATGAGATGAGAGAGAGAGAGAGAGAGAGAGAGAGAGAGAGAGAGAGAGAGAGAGAGAGGGAGAGAGACTTTCTCTTTATGGTTTTATGCCTCAACTTATGTTTCTCTGGTTACCCTTGGGAAATTGCACAAGGATGCTCTTATGTTATTGGGATGTCTCCTTTTTTATTGGCATTATCAGTAAAAGCAGTTGTCATTGCTTTGAAGAACCAAAAGTTCTAAAATGGCTGAGAAGACAATGTGAGATATGCCAGCTCCTCGGGCTTGTTCAGACTGGTTGGATGGGAGACGGCTAGTAAGGGTTCTCAACGGCAATTCCAGAGGTAAGTTTCCATCAGACATCTTTCCACCAGCTCCCCATCCTGGCTACGTAGATTCATTTTGACTCATGGATTTCCCACCATTTAGCACTCCTGAGACACTTCTGCTTTTTGTGGGGGTGCCACTACCGGACCGTGAAAATTCTGTAAGATCGTGGAGGGAGGGTTCTTTGTACATGGCCACTGGAAAGTAGGAGTGGGGGCAGGTGGAGAGAGAAAAACAGAGCAAGACATAAGAAACCGGACTCACTGAAGAGCCATGTGGCTGCAGCTGCTAGAAGCCCAGAGGAAGGCTGAGGAACCCTACTCCGCAGTGCCTGCTTTACCCCGAAGCTTTCTGGAAAGCCTTGGGCCAGCCACTTTGTTATGTCTTAACCATGCTCCTAGGGTGACTCCGTGGATACAAAGGGGGGACTCTGTACAGCACCCCAAGAACTTTGAGAAAAGCGTTGGAATTGGGGGTGGGGGTGATGACGACGATGCAATGAAAAGCCACAGGCTTCTCCCAAGTCCCAGCATCAGGGTCCTCCAACCTTGGTGCTCAAATCCCCATGGCCAATCCCTGCCCCCTTTTGGCTGATGCAGAAGGGACCACTCTGGCTGCTGCTTCATGGGTGGAACTGCACCTTGGGGCAGGGGAAACAGGTCATGCCAGGAAGCTGAGGAGGCAGGGCCTACATACCTCCATAGATCCCTACTGGCAAGCCAGCCTCCTTCACTGCCCCTCCCTGGTGGTTTCTTTAGATAGCCCACCTAGACAAAATGCATGCGGAAGGTGTGGCCATGGCAGAGAGGCTGATCGGAGGCTGAACCGTTAGCAGGGCTGGGAATTCTGCTCCTGCTACTCCTCTGCCATGGCTAGAGCAGGAGGAGCATGAGCACAACCCCCCCTTTCTCCCAGAGGACCTGCCATGCTTGCTCCTTGCTCCCAAGGCTTGCAGCATGCCATGGCCCAGCCTGCAAGCCACGGAAAGTTCTCTCCCCCTAGGGAATGGCTCCTCCTTAGGCACCGTGCGCCCTTCTCTACCTCCCTGCAAATGAAGTCCTTGGTCACATCACATCAGTCCCTTCTCAGGCTCTTCCCAGCTCCTCAGCCAGGCATGAGGTGGCCCAAATATGCACGGTCCCTCTGAGAACTGCAGCCAGCATGCTGCAGGGACCGAGCTGCCAGAGTCCTCGCTGAGGGGCTCCCTTGACTCCTAAAAGGACACACCATTAACAAGCCAGCCCCAAGAAAGATACCTTTTAATGGTTTGGGGAGGAAGTGTGCTGCAGGCTTGTTTTTCTTGACGTGGTTTCCTTTCATGATTTCTCCTTCTTTGTTAAGACCCAAGTACCAGCCTCTTCCTGACTGCTGTTGTCTGTAGATCATGGAGGAGTAAGTCACATAGTAGTTTTCAAAAACCGATTCTTTGAACTTGCATTCTGGTGTGAAGTGTTCCTGCAAGAAAGAGCAGTGGGAGAGGAGGAAAAGGGAAGGATCAATAGATGCCGCGCATCACGTCGGCTAATGCAACAATCATTCAATATTTTGCCAGCTTCCACAGGGTAGGAGGGCCTCCACTGACCTGCCCTCTCCTCTCCATGTAGAGAACAGTGGCCTTAAAAAGAATTAGTGCAAAGAATAACACAATTTTGAGCACACGGACTAGCTCTGGGAGCAGCCAGAGGGCAGTGCGTTAATAAAATCTGAAGTGAAGAAATATTGATCAGAAAAAGAATCTTGTTATCGGATTGTAAGTGCGAGGGAGAGGATGGGGTGAGCAGCGCTGCGCGGAGATGAGGGGAAACGCCTGCTGTAGGGAAACCTTCAAAGCAACAGTGCAGAGAGTAAAACTGTCTTTTACCAACTGAGTGATGTTAAAACAACATCTACCAGCTACCTCATAGCATTGCAATTACTTATTTATACCCTTTTATCAGAGTACTGCAGACTGGATGACCTTCAAAGGCCATTATAGCTCCTGGAAACAGTGCAAAGCAGATGGTGGAAGAGGCCCGGTGGTGATCTTTACACTGCACCTCTCAACAGCTCTTTGCGTTGCAAGGAGCATCTTGCTTTTGGCAAAGGCCTCCTTACTCTGCTGAGAGCTTTAGAGAGAAGACTGAACTGTAAAAGCATTCAGATTTTGCAACACCAATGAGAGAGTGACAGAGGGTGGCCAAAAGTGAAAACAAAGGCAAGGCAAGGCACTGATTTCTTTGAGACATGTGCTCCAGGTTGGGCTTGCCTTTGCAGTAGCATCGCAGGGTAATTGCAGGCCGTGCTGTCTTACCCATTATTTGATATTGGAAATGTAGAACTAGTGCAAATCCCGCAGATAGTTTTTGAGACTCAACTTGAAAGCCTCCAGCTCAGCTGTGCCCAGCTCTATGAACTGAGTAGGGATAAATGGAAGAACTTAGGACAGAGATGGAAAGGAGGAGATTCACCGGAATGTCTAGGACTTCTGTGCCCAGAAGCCATTGCCAGCATGATCAATGATCATGGATGCTGGAAACTGGAGTTCAGAACACAGGCAGAGACCTATTCTCTCCCCATTTCTGACTTAGGATATCTTGGAGTTTGTCAAAGCAGCTTACAAGTGAGCAGCAGAAGATAAATATAAAATAAATTAAGTTCACTCTGTTCATCACTTATACAGGGTGCCCCCCCCCAAATTTGACATTATTTGAAATATGACTATCTGAGTAACTACATCTCCTAGGCAAATGAAATTAAATAGGCTTCATGTTGAACAATAACAGGTTTCTTTATCAAAATTCGAACAAGAGATTCAAAGTGATGTAGATTTTATAACTGATTTCACAAAGCTTCACAGATGTTCAATATGTGCACCGCCTGTGACATGACACATGTCAAGTTGGCAGTCCACCTCCTGCCAAACACACTGCAGCATCTCTTGCATAACATTGTGTAACTAACAATAGTTAGTTTTTACACATTTTGTTAAAATTTGAGACCATTTAAGCAAGAATTGGCTATGTTATTAGACTACGAAATGATGTCAATTTTTCTGGGACACCCTGTACTAACATGGAAGCAGCCACACAATAAAGCAACAATATATACATAATCAAGCAAGTTGAAATAGAGGAATGAGCTCTTCGGAAAGGAAAACTTCATAATGAGGAACTGATTCTTTCTTTTGTCATAAATACGTCAGGCAAATGCAAATGAGGTCTCAGCCAATTCAGAGATGAACTGGGAGCTTGCTTCATACATCATGTGCAACCATGATTATCTATGAGCAGGTTCACACAACACAGGTTCACAATGGTTTCTTGTGTAGCGTGGTCTGTTGTGTTGTCCAAACCTGCTATGGTGTTTCAGCATGGTCCATTTGGCTTTTAGAAACCACAGTAAGGAAAAAAGCCAGTCTGTTCCATGGCTTCCATGCTTCACCACCAGCATCATGGTTTCCACCATCCTGGTATGCAGCAACCACAGAGTCCATTGGAAAGAGTGGCAGCCGATCTAGCCATCCAGCATGGGAGTGCATTTCAGGTACAATGGCTGATGGGATATGCGTCACGGCGGGGGGTGGAGTGGGCTGAGACACAGTCAGGTGAAATAAGGGCACCATGGAAACCACACAGAGTTGCTTGTTCTGACATGTGAATCCAGCCTCTGTTTTCTCATATTTTCTGACCTGAACCATCATTTCTGATCACAGAATCTGGAATCATGGCTTGAAGCTGATTTGCAGTTGGTTTATTCTACCTATAGTTAGCTGTGATGCCAAACTGACAAAATTATGCATCTAACTCTACCTCTAGAGGATGTTAAAGACTGAATGAGTGGAATGGAGAAGATGAAAAGAAAAGCAGATGAGCAGCTTTAAACCAGTGTCTCTTTGTTGCATCTTTTTGCACAAACCACAGTTTCCCATGATGTCTAAGTTTGGGAAGAAAGAGAGAAGTCATCAAATTTATAGAGATGTCTTCTGAAGGCTGCTGCTAGAGTTTCAATACTGGAACAAAGATTTTGGACAGAGGGTAGTTAATAAGAGAAAGGATTACATTAGAAAAATGGGTATGGAAATATCACAGTACATCAGTTTGAATGAACGTTCTATTAACATTTATGAAAAGTATTACTGGACTCTAGATCTGAAAGTGGTTCTTTCCCTGGAGAGCCTGTATCAGACTCTGTTTCCTTCTCTGCCTTTTAATATGATTTCTTTGGTTGCTGGTGGTATTTATTAATTTATTACATTTATGCACTACCCCATAGCCCACAGCCTGTCTGAGCAGTTTAAAAATTTACAATCAAATATACAATTCATAAAATACTCACACTGAGTAGACAATAAAAGACTAAAACAATATGACAATATAACAAGCATAGGACAACAAAACGTAGCAAGTACAATAGTTTAACACCTTCCTCCTGTCCCCGGTGCAGCAGCAAATAATAAGCAATATTTAAAACTGGCTCAGCAGAATAAAACCCAACAGATTTAACTATTAAAACAACTGGAAAGTAAAAAGGTTTTCACTTTGGCCCTTAAAAGATGGCAGGAGCATATTCCAGAGTTGGGGGGCCACTACTGAAAAGGCCCTTGTCTGGGTTGTCCCCCCACTTTTTTTGGAGGGGGTGGTTTCCCTGAGAAGGATCTTAAGGATTGGGTAGGAATATATGGTGCAAAGTGTTCCTTAAGATAACCTGGCCCCAGGTCAAGTTACAGAATATATAGTTCTGTATTAGTACACAGTTTCACATAATATGCCTAGAAAACGAAGGCAATTTAAATAAACAGATGATCGTCTGACTCTATATTACTAAATTTGCAAAATCACTGCAAAAATCATTATGGATTATTTCTTTATTTATATTGCAATTTATATCCTGCCTTTTTCCGACAAAGGGCTCAAGGCAGCTTACATCATTCTCCTCCTCCATCTTATCCCCACAACAACAACCCTGTGAGGTAGGTTGGGCTGAGAGTCTGTGGCTGGCCCAAAGTCACCCAGTTGGCTCCATGGCTGAGCGGGGACTAGAACCCGGATTGTCTGAGTCCCAGTCCCAGGCTCTTCACCACTATGCCACACTGGCTCTCCTGGATTACTTCCACCTTCTATGATCAAGCTCTCCCATGATACTAGAACCTGGGCTCACATCTGAAGTTGACTGCTGGGAGATTCCAGACAGATAAAGGGACGGGCTTCTTCACACAGGGCAGTGTTAAACCAGGGCACTCACTGCCACAGGAATTAGTGATGGTCACCAGTCTGAATGGCTTTAGAAGAAAATTGGAGGAGAAGACTATTAGTGGCTACTAGTTTTGTTGGTTATGTGTTACTTCCATTATCAGAAGGGGGATGCTTCAATACACCAGTTGCTAAGGAGCGGGGCCATTTTGCACCCCTCCTGCTGGTGGGATTCTGGGTGCAGCTGCTTTGCCACTGTGTGAACAGAGCGCTGGACTGGATCGACCCTTGACTGGATCCAGCATGGCTTTTTATTGTGTTCTTATTATCTCTTTGAGCAAGCTAGTATAAGCCAATATTGCAGCGTGGCCAGAAGGAGGTTTTAGTGAGACAGTGTATATGCAGCAACACCTCCAAATTATTTGGACATGCCTTTTGGTATGTTGCATCTATTTAAAAATTTAAAAATGCAAATACGAATCCGAACAAGGCTGACAGCATTCTGCAGTGTTCCAGACTGAAGTCTTCTCTGCTTGCTGCTTGCTGAAGTGAGCTGGTGGGGACCAAGACGACTACCGTGGAGTGTGTCATCCAATTAAGAGCAGTAAAAGAGAGACCCCAGAGTGTGCAGTGGGTGATTACAGCTTATGTACAGCAATTTGCGCTGTTTAGGAGCGCAAAACTCGCTTCATTCAGAGATGAATGATCCAATTAAGAGCCAAGCCACGCTATCCTCGTCTTGCAGCTCCTTCAGAGGGGAGCATGGCGCATGGCTGCCCATTCACAGCATCAAGCAGGCTTGGACTAATCAGCTCTTGCAACTTGTGGTCGCTCTGCACACCGCTCCTGACTTTCCCTTTCCCTTAAAATTCCTGGATCTCATTTGATGTACATCCCACACTGCCGTGAGGCATACAAGGCTCTTCTCCCTGGTCTAATGGGATTCTCACAACAACCCGCACAGGATGGCTGCAATGAAAGATGGGTAGAGTAGGCAGGGTTCCCAAAAGCACACTGGGAAAAACTATGTTTTTATTTTATTTATTTATTTTCGATTTATATCCTGCCTTTTTCCTACAAAGGGCTCAAGGCAGCTTACATCATTCTCCTCCTCCATCTTATGCCCACAACAACAACCCTGTGAGGTAAGTTGGGCTGAGAGCCTGTGACTGGCCCAAAGTCACCCAGTTGGCTCCATGGCCGAGCGGGGACTAGAACCCGGACTGCCTGAGTCCCAGTCCCATGCTCTTCACCACTACACCACACTGGCTCTCCACACTGTTTGCAAAGGCTGTACAAAAACGTGTACTTATTTTGAAAAACGACATAGAAATACTGTTAAACTTTCATATGGAAGAATAATTACAACCCAGTCTGGAAATGGGATGGAACAAGTTTAAAAGTGGAAAAAGAGAGAACCTGAGCAAAATGGAGCTTCAGAGCTCTGCTCATCCAGTAATGCCATTGGCTGGCTTTCTTGGGGTATCTCTCCCTGTACAACCCCTAGGTCTGAGACAGGTGAGTAGGTGTTTCTGTTCACTGTCCTTTCAAGCATTGCCTTACTTCTGATGTTTCTTGGAACAGCAGAATCGTCCACCAGGGATGCAAAAACGGCAACTCTCATTTCAAGCAACAATCGCAATCTCTCCCACCTCAGCTATTCCATGCTTGGGGGAAGTTTCTGGCTTCAGAGGTTGAAAAGATATTTCAGCCAAGTGATATTTGATATTTTGTCTTTTCCATATATATATAGGGAGGGAAGGAGAGGATCTTTTGGGTAGCCCATTTTGTAAAGCTGACTGGGGAGTTATTACTCAGAGTGGTGCTGTGAAGAATTACAAAGCCTGAAATCATACAGGCTTTCTCTGCTAGAATGAAATTACTGCTCACGTCTGGCTGATTGCCTATTTGGAACATCAAACAGGTGAAGTGTTATGGCTGGCGAGACCCTTTCCCCCCTCTTTAGTACCAAAGCAGTGTCTGATCTGGGGCGATGAATATTTCATGCAATCTTGGATTGGAAGGGCCAGTGAGCAGAGCCACGAGGCGATCACCTCCCATGTTCTGCTCAGGTGGTAGACAGTCTTGCCTGAACAGGGTTGAGGAGTCAGTGGAAGGCGTGCTCAGTGTCTCACTATGTAGACCTCACAGACCTGACTCCCTCCCACCCCCCAACACACACACACGCACACACACACACACTGAGAGAGAGAGAGAGAGAGAGAGAGAGAGAGAGAGAGAGCGCGTGCGTGCGCGCGCGAGCGCACTCCTGGGTGATAAGTTCACCTTCCATGCCTGGCATGTCCACCAATTCAGTGTGTGTCTTTTGACCTACACAGCCTTAGATTGATCAGGATTGCAATATTTGATGGAAAACTTCTCGGTATGCTTCCATACACCACAATCAAAATGTTTGAGTCTCTGCTCTGAGACTGAGGGAGGTTGGAGGATCAGCACATATTCAGGCCAGATATTGGGAATGGTTTCCTCATTGTCAGAGCCACACAACAGTGGAACCAACTGCAAAGAGAGGTGGTGGGCTCTCCCACACTAGAGACATTCAGAAAGAAACTGGACAGCCACCTGAGTGGGATGGTGTAACATGGTGTCCTGCAACAGCAGGGGGGTGGACTTGATGGCCTTCATGGCCCCTTCCAACTCTACTCTTCTATGATTCTATGATGGCAGCAAGGGATAGGTGACCCCTCCAACTGTGAAGCACTCTCCCTACTGAGACCTCTTTTTCACCAACCTTGTCATATTTCAACATCAGAATAAGACATACTTCTTCTACCAGGATAGAAATATTCCTTAGAATTTTCCTTAGAAATATATTCATATTAAGAAGCATTCCCAGAATCATTTGTGACATGCTGGCACTCTGAAGGCAGAGTAATCAACACAAAAGCCATTTCCTAAGAGGAGATTCCTTGAAAAGCTAGTGGGGAGAGGAGGAGAAGAGGAAGCCACAATCAGTCATTTCCACTTCAGACTCCCAGCCTGAGTTTCTTAGCGGCCACACAAAATGAAAAGCCAAGATTGCAACACGATTGGTCCAGTGGTTGTCAGGTGACTTCCCCGCTACCATGCCATCACCACACTTCCTTGGTGCATCGGAGTGATCAAGGGAACACTGATATAAGCAAAGATAAAGGTCTGTTGTGGCAAATATCTCCAGTGATGCCCATGAAGCAGGCTCTCCAGGCAATTCGGCCTTCAAAACGGAAGAAAGTCACAATAACTTGCAAACTTGTGAGATTTACCAATCTAAACACCAATCCATTTCAAGGAGTGTAAAATGTTGACCCTCCATCTAGGCGTGCAATCACCTTCATAAATATTAACCCAAAACACACCCAGCCCACTTCACACTTCTGGAGAAAGCTGGTTGCATGTTTAGCCACTCTCCAAAATGCAGCATGGATAGAGTACCCTAGCAAAGACCTGAACCCAAACCCAAACCCAAACCCTACTTTGTGGCTTGGAGCTCTGTGGGGCTCAAGCCCAGTCCTACTTTACACACATAGAAACCAGACCAAGTCAAGCAATTTCGAATGTCACAGCATTTACACATGTTTTGACAAACCAATAATGATATCGTCAGGTTAACACCCAGTGTGACGATTTCTTATGCTGAAAAATTTACAGCTGCAAAATTACACAACATCCTATTTTGCAGATGAATCTTAATTTAAATAAAGAAAATGGCACTGGG
This sequence comes from Varanus komodoensis, assembly GCF_004798865.1. Lineage (NCBI taxonomy): Eukaryota > Metazoa > Chordata > Lepidosauria > Squamata > Varanidae > Varanus > Varanus komodoensis. The sequence continues at coordinate 7,386,106 of NW_025335548.1, forward strand.
CACCTGGCATTTTGCAGGAATGAAATCAACCCAAAGCAGGAGACCTGAGATGAGCAGACAACACGAGCAGGAAATTGACTAAAACTGATCAGTTACTTAATTTGAAATAAAAGGTGAAATCTTACTGGCTTGGATAGTAATTTCCCTTCTAGATATTGCATGAAAAAGCTTTTCTTCCTTTTCTTTCCCATTGCAGCCCCTGTGCCCTACAAAACCAATTCGTGTAGGCTGGAGGCCCATTGGGAATGGCACGGGAGATGGCGTGGGTTACAAATGGGAAGAGAATGGGCTGAAATTACCCCAGTGCTATATGAACAGTGAAGTAATTAATGCTCATGTGCAAAATATTAATTAAGACAGGAAAAGCATCATACGTCCACTTCTGAAATAAATCAAACCAAACAAAGAGGCCAATGAACAAGGCCTTCTTTGCAACACCCAGTAAGAACCATGGCTAGGAGACTTCATTGCCAGCCCACTCATTTGCACACATTTTTCTTCTCTCTCTCTCTCTCTCTCTCTCTCTCTCTCTCTCTCTCTCTCTCTCTCTCTCTCTCTCTCTCTCTCTCTCTCTCCCCCCACAATAAATAAGTAAATAAATAAATTTTGGAGGGCTGTGACTGTCAGAAATGTCATTCCTGCAAAAGCAAAGAAATAAAAATGGAACAAAATAAAGCTACCAGAAAAAGCTGGAGTTGGTTATTTAAATGGGAGGCTGCTGCAGCAAAACTTAATTTCCAGGCAAACAAGATTAAATGAGAAGCAGGGTGTACATACAGGACACCAAAGCGGGGAGGGAATCAACAGGATGGCATTCACAAATACAAAACTATGTATTTTTTCACTTAATTGAGCAAATCATCGTTATTAAATTAATGCTTTCTTGAGCCGAGCCGAAGGCTTTGCTGATAAAATTATGAGAGGGGATAAACTTTGCAAATCTACTTTCACGCTGTAGTGAAGCCAACGTCTCTAATTCAGCCCATGTCACTGGAAACCCATATCCTGTGCTTGCTGGTTCAGAAGAATGCTATGCCTTGCTCAGTGTTCAATAAACACAGACTCCTGAGTAAGTGTGCCGGTGCCGGTGCCACTGCAAATAGGCAGTTGCCACAGAGTGTGGCTCTAGCTGAGATATTCAAGGATATAGCACTTAGCAGGCAGTTTGACGGACAGAGGAAACCAAATAAAGGACAGGATGTGCCAGGAAAGAAGACATATACTGAGATCAGCTATGTGTTAGTGGACTGGGGTCTCCTGGACTAAAACTGGTTTTACCTGCTCTGAAGAAGTTTGTAGAATGCAGCTTTCTCACATCAGCATATCTGAAGCATTTGCATGTAGCCAGAAAAAATCACAAATGCTTTGTTTCCTTTGCTTCAAGCCAGAGAGTTGTTTGGCTTTTTGGGATCCTCTCTCTGCCAATAAAACTGCCTTGCTTCTGTATCAATGATTCCAGATTCATGTTTTTGCCTGCAGAAATTTTCCTAGGCTTGGTTTTGCTTTAGAAACATAGGAAAGGAATGAGTCAGAAGGGACCCCCCAGGCCAACTAGTCTGACCCTTGGCTCCAGCCAGCTCTGCTCATGACATGCCTACCATGTGCATGTCCAGCCTATCCTTGACCACCCTCACCGATGGGGCTTCAACCACCTCCCGGGGAAGCCCATTCCACACCCTCAGGGTCCTGACTGTCAGGAAGTGCTTCCTGGCATCCAAATGGAACCTGGGTTCCCTGAGCTTTGCTCCGTTGGAGCGCGTCCTGCCTTCCTCTGCAGGGGAGGACAGGTCTCTGCCCATCTCCGTGTGACATCCCCTCACATACCTGCATGTCGCCAACAGATCCCCTCTGAGTCTCCTCTTCTCCAGGCTGAAGAGACCCAGCTCCCTCAGTCTCGCCTCATACGGCATCCCCTGCAAACTGGCCACCAACCTTGTGGCCCTACGCTGCACTGACTCTAACCTGGCTATATCCTTTCTGTAATGAGGGGCCCAAAACTGAGCACAATACTCCAGTTGCAGGCACACCAGAGTCGTATAGAGTGGGAGTAATACCTCTCTTGATCTTTACCAGTCAATCTTCTCTCCACCCAAGTGGGGAGGTGTGAGGAATCCCATTCTGCTGGATTCCCCAGGCTAGTTCTCTGGACTCCCCTCAGTTTTGCTACAGCTGTGAGTCTGAGTGGTTTGCGCTGCATCTGATGTGGGAGAAGGCTGCCGGTCCAGGAAAGAGTGTGAGGCCAGGGGAGGGGGATCATCTGGCCATCCGGGGAGCTCCAGCACTGCATGGTCTGCCCCACAACCCTGAGCTTGTTGTTTAATCGCAAAGTCGTGCCCAACCCATTATGACCCTGTGGAGAACATCCCTCCAGGCTCTCCCGTCCTCCACTGTCCCTCGGAGTCCACCCAAGCTCACACCCACCACCCCAGCAACCCCAAACAGCCAGCTCATCCTCTGCCGTCCCCTTCTTTAGCCTCAATCATTCCCAGCATCAGGTCTTCTCAAGTGAGTCCCTCCTTCTCATTAGATGGCCAAAGTATTTGAGTTTTCATCTTCACCTTCCAAAAAGCAGTCAGGGTTGATTTCCTCTAGGACCGACTGGTTTGATCTCGTTGCAGTCCAAGGGACTCTCAGGGGTCTTCTCCAGCACCACAGTTCAAAGGCCTCAGTTTCTACACCTGAGTTTCTACACCATTGATAGTTACACTGACTGGAAGTGGCTGAGCAGGCTCTGAGCTCAGAGTCTTTTTCAGTCTTGCTGGGAGAAACTGGGGGTGCGTGCCTTGGGCCTTCTGCCGGTGCTCCAGCACTGAGCTATGAGCCTTCCCCAGAAAACAATGCAAGATTCTAGCGCTCATGGTTCTGAATAAAAGGCTGATCTAAATAAGAACATAAAAACTACCCATACAGATCCTTGGCCTGTCCCATTTAATATCACTGCTTAGCACTGGCTGTCCAGAGTTTCAAGCAGGAATCTTTTGCTAGAGCATGTACAGCCGCGCTGAATTTCGACCCTTCCCAGTGTGTGCTGCAGCCATATGCATTCATCTAGGAGGACTCCCAAATGGACACAGAGGTACTTCTTTCCGAGAAAGCAGGCCAGGGAGTGTATCATTAAAAGAACAAAGCTCTGGGAAAGCACAATTTCGTGGTTCTAAAAAGGCTGCTTCCAGTATTTCCTATCTGACTTCTCCACCAATAGAGCTCCAGGAGGTATGATTCTAGGCAATCAAAGAGGCAAACTGAAAAATATCAGGTTGCCAATGCAACAGCAAAAGGAAAAGCAAAACAAACAAACAAGAACACACAACTAAAGGACAACAGTGAAACAGCAAACTTTAAATAGACATCTGATTCAGTGCTGCCGAAATTTAAACAGCACTGGTGCGCCAGGAAAATAAAGCAGTCTCAACTGGATACTTAAATAGTAACCACGAGGGTGACATGCAATTACTCTCTGTTGTGGTTGTATCTTACAATCGTGATTTTAATTACGGTAATCCTCCATGAGCGTAATTCATATGAAAGGGTATAAACCTTTATAATGCCTGAATCTCTGAGGATGAACTTAAGAGCATCATCAGAAGGCCAGTTTTTTGTGCTGCCACCGGAGAGGCCAGGTTGGTCAGACCTGAGCAAAAAGGCCCTCTTCTCGAGACAGGGCCTTTTCGGTAGCAGCACCCCAACTCTGGAGCTTCCTCCTAAGGGAGGTGGGATCAGCTCCCTCCCGGGTTTGCTTTAGATGGGCAGTAAAAGCTGTTCTGTCCCATCAGCCATTTAATATTCTTTCCCAATCGAAGTCCAAGCTAAAGTAAAGAACCTGCCTCAGAGCACCTGCTCGGAGTGTCCGGCTGGGGGTCCAGAGATCTGGCTGTAGCCGGTCCCTGGCTCACGGGGTTGTGCGGACAAAATGGAGAGGAGGAGGAAAATCATAAGGAAAAAGAAGGGCGGGAGACCAGGGGCACAAAGCGGCCCTCCGCAGGAAGCATCTGGACCATGGACTGAGCAAGCGTGAAGCTCATTTGGCCACCGCCCTCCACCCAATAGTGACATGCAGACCATTTCAGTGTACCTTATAGTGATTATTTCTAAGGCTCCATCTAGGCATTATCCTAACGTATGCAGACAGTGTGCAAATTGGCAGCTTCTTGGTAGTGCATTGTGTGCCTTTTAGTCACGCTTCAGCAGAGTTGGTGCAAATGCAATGCACCCGGGAGTTGTCTCCAAAGTACAGTTACCAAGGAGCAAATGAGAAAGAGGAGAAAAGGCTCTGTGCTCACCAGAAGCACTATCCTGCGCACAGCTGGCAGGCTTAAATCCGCTGAATTCATTTCCTTGCAGGCCTGCACATCTATGATGCATTTACCGAGTGCACGCGATGGTTCTTTGTAGACCAAATGAGCATAATTTCATTCCCACCCTCCTCTCCACATCGTTACACCTTGCTGCAGTGTTGCAGAGCAACACCAGCAGATGAAAACAGAAACAGGTAGCAGGCTGCACTGAATGGGTGGCATTGAGGTTATTAAGGTTCAGCAGAGTGAACTTTCCCAGAGTCCAAAAGCCAGGATAATGTCCTGATGCCAGCTTGTCAGGAAAAGCACCAGCTGTATTTGCCTTCAATTTGACTTCTCCAACCGGGACTGCTTTTGCTGGGAGAAGAAGGCCACCAGGAGTTGAGTGGGGGGTGAAAGCCAATTGGAAACGGAGTAACCAATACATAGTTAGTCCTGCTGAACACATTGCCAACCAGTTTCCAGAACTTGTAGCTGCCCAGGTGTGCTGTATGCATCTTTTCCCAAAGGCACAATGCTCTTCACCTAGGGATGAACGTGCACCTTAACGAGTTTTGAGTAATGCAACGTCTTCTCCATACATACAGGCCATGAGCTGCACGTTCTCAAGGCCACAGCGATAGATGTGCTCGGAGTCTCAGCTCCAACCTCGGAAACGTGTTTGGACGACAGAACTGTGGCCCCAGGCTCAGAGCACGCTCCCCACCTGCAACCAGCAAGGAAGGAACTGGGCAGGCTGCTGCTCGTGAGGTCTCAAGCGGGGAGGGAGAGGGGAGCAGTGGTGCCACCATGATGCAAGGGCATCCTGGCAGTGTCTTGGCCTCCCTCTCCCTGTTCTGAGCGTGAACATTAAAGCAAACAGATGGCCAGGCGTCGCCCCTGTGCTTCTTCTGTCCCACAGGCCATGCCCTCAGTCCTCCAAGTTGGAGGGTTAGAGGCATCTGGACAGGATGGCGTCTGAGCTTGCATCATATGCTTGGTTGTTATTGTTATTTTATATATGTTAAAGAAGCACAGTTTTTAACTAATGGGAATTAATTACAGCATGAAAATTGAAAATATCCCAAAGGTCAAAGGCCCTCCCCCCACATTTTTTTCTAAAACTCAGGCACAATATTTGTAATAAACTTATAGATTATTTAATAAGTTAATTATTCCAAATGCAAGTGATCATTTCTTACCCATCAAGTCAGGTTTTCCTTGATGCAGAATATGGATATTTGGGGGCAGAGAATATAAACACTCATGTGCTTGGGCCATCTGCATTCTAGTCCCTGCTCAGCCATGGAGCCCACTGGGTGACTCTGGGCCAGTCACAGACTCTCAGTCCAACCTACCTCTCAGGGTTGTTGTTGTGAGGAGGAGAATGAAAGCCACCTTGAGTTCTTTTAGGGGAAAAGGTGGCATATAAATATAATAAATAAGCAGAATTCCTTACTGATCAAATCCTGCCTTTGCTTTGTTCTAAGATTTCCCCCCGTCAGCTTCATGGGATAAGGCTAGGTTCTGGTATTATGGAAGAGGGAAACCATGCCTCTCTCCCCACTTTTTCTCTGCCATGCATAGTTGGGCGCACCTCTCCCATGTCTCCCCTTAATTGCCGTTTTCCTAGGCTCAACAGTCCTTCCCGTTGCAACCCTTCCTCGCAGGAGGGCCACCTAGCAAGCGTAAAAGCTCAAGCAGGCATGGAGATACGCAGGGAACATAAACAGCTCTCTGGATAGGCTTGCCTGAGCTCCTGGCTTCCTAATTGCCTAGGATGCGTTCGCAGGAAGCGTGATCCTTTTGGCGAAGGCCGGGCTCTGCTCTGCTCCGTTGCTGCCGCATGAGAATTCCCTGGTTAGCTGACACATTCTCTCGAGAGCCCGGCATGGCAAATCATAACACCAGCACTGAACAAAATAGCAGTGAAGGCTGCAATCGCAGCCCTGCCTCTGAGCAATCGTGGGTGCATTGTGGTATCCTGGACCACTGTCAAAATTCTGGGAGCTGCATGGCGGTAATGGTCTTTTATTTGGGGGACGGTCGCACGGTCTAGGGTCAGGGCTTAAATGAACTGCACGATCAGGTAATTGCATCGTGCTGCTTTCGCTTAGATTCTGCAGGGGTGAAAAGGAAGCAAAGATAACCCGCACCCCCAAAGCTTTCTCAGTTGGTGGTTTCAGCTAGCATGGAATAATCTACATTAGCAGTTGCTGCCCATTTGATAAGGCCCTATTTGCAGGAGTAAGAATGATCTTTGGGGGTGGGGGAGTAACCCAAGGGACTCCCACCTCCCCCTGCCCCTCCACAACAGCCCCGAAACAGCTGAACAAAAATGGGAATCTTCTTCCAGGCTAAGAGACACATTTGACTGGGGGAGCAGGCAGGGTTGGAAGGGATTCTGGTGGCAAAGTGTGGTTGAATGCAAAAGTTGGTAAGGCTAAAGAGGAAAGGGGTGGGCAAACCCACCATTTTTTTAACCCCCCCCTCCCCACATTATCATATTTCAAAGTTCTTCCTGCCAGTATCTCAGCTCTAGGAGAAGCCTGTCAAGTTTTCAGAATGTGGACTTGACACCCAGGTATGAGGTTTGCACTCCTGGCTGAGAACATTCCTGTGAGGATCACGATAGTTTTATCATATTCCGAACAAAGTGTACCAATTCTAAGTTTGCCCTATTAAAACAAAGCTGGAGGGACTTAAGGTGGAGGAAGATGAAGTATACAGCCCTCCTTCGTTTCTGCTTATGCTCCCCTGCCTGATTCATCTCAAATTGGATCCCTCAAATTCAGGCCTCCATAACAAGGCAGTGGCAGAACGAGGTTTGTTCCCTTTCTCATTTATTAGATCTTCCCCAGCTTTGTGCATGCTCCATTTTTGGGAACCATTTCAAAGGCAGCACACACCAGCTTCCGGGTGACAAAAGGAGTGTGTAGGCGTGCGGTTGATCAGCCCAAGACTGCCATTCACCTTTCATTTATTACCCTGAGTCTGTTTTTCAGGTCTCTCTCTCTCCTTCCGTGTGTGTATGAACAGAAGTGCACATGAAATTCTCAAAGCGGAAAATGCCAGCAAAGGGAAAATAAAAAGGAAAAGGGATTGTTTTTCAGGAGCTTCTTTTCTGTAAGCTCCACTGAAGGTATGAAAACTACGCAGGAACCTAGTGCATTAACCGGCTGTTTTTCATGCTCCAGCTTCCAGGGACTGGCAGCAGAATTAGGCCTTTAAGAATGTTGCTGCTGAAAATTCTGAATTTTCACTACTGACAAAGACTGATGCTATTCCATGGCCATTTTAGAAAAGCTTTCCAGATGCCCACCTTCCAAAGATGGGTAGGCCAAGGAGTCCAAAACTGTGGGACCAAAGCAAAGGACCACAAAACAACCTTATTTTAGCTTAAAGCTGCTTCAGCTATTCCTTAGCAGAGACTTTTTTCCCTTTTCAGAATTGGGTAAAACTGCACACAAGCCAGAAAACCATCAAACTCTGGGTTGTTGGGAGAAAGCAGATGGGGAGAGTTGGGTCCTGGCATGAGATTTTGCACTCTTGCCCTAAAGGATCACATTCCTAATCCAGGTGCTTTTAGTAGTCCCGTCTTTACCTCTATTTATTTTATCTATGGAATTCATTTATCAGAAATATATTTTCCCAGGAACTGTCAAAACACAAAAAGAGAAATAGAATGCCAATCACAACAATTCAGCCATATAAAATGACTAAAGAGTTCACTATGGCTAAAAGGGCCATCAAATTTGAGTATGAAAAGTATACTGCAGGGAATAGAACAATAAAACGTAAATGCTAGTATTATTTGAAAACATTGCTTGAAATAGAGCAAAGAAAGAGAAGTGGAAGGAGAAAGGCAAGAAATTATTTGCCTTTTGCAAACAAAATAGAATTGTGGCTAAGCAGGCGAACTTCTCACATGAGACCGTATCAGAGCCAGGGGCCACCACTGAAAAAGCCCTGACTCTTGTTGCCAGGTCAAGAATGAGGAAGAACATGGAGAACCACTTCCATGACCCAAAGGAGTTGCTCTGTCAGATAATGAGGTTCCAACCTCTGTAGAGGCACAGCTGTCGACTGTTTAATGGAGCATCGAATGGAGAACCTCTTGCCCACTACCGGGGCAGGGATTGCCAAGTTCCTGGTAATGGTGCAGATCATAGCAGCCCATCGCATGTGTGCCTGCTTTTGCAGGGCACATAGAAACGTCATTCAGTGCAAAGCATGGCTTCTATGCACCTATGAAAACAGGGCCTTAGAATCATGTCATGCCAGCATCGTTTCTTCACTGGATGCTGCTTCCTTTCCAGGCTCACGTTGCGGTGCTGATGTTCATCCTTCATGGCGTGTGGTCCTGTATCTGAAGCAGCATCTCTTCCACATCTCCAAGGTCTTCACCAGAAGCCACAATTCTCTTCTAGGTGCAGAGCACCTGTCCAGGGAGACCTGCCATGCACTTCCTCAGTTATCTTTTCCATTCCTGGCAAAGGCCATTCTGTTTTCACGTGCCCTTTAATCCTTTCCATTTGTGCTGCTTTGTTGTGTTTTGAAGGAGTTTGATCACGACAATATTTTTAGATCATCTCTTTCAATGGTGCCTGTTATCTTAGCCTCTGCAGCTTTTAGATAGTTGCTGCTTTTCATTCAGGCATGGACAACTGATGGCCCTCCAATTGTTTTGGCCCACAACGCCCAGTATCCCCCACCACTGGAATCACTCACTAGAGATGATGGGAGTAGGAACCAAAACACTTGGTAGGCTTCAGGTGATCCACCCTCATTTTAATAGAGCTTTTATTTGCAACTTCTGAGTTGTACCCAACATTAGTCTAATTCAAGTCTTACCCATTCCAACAGGTCTGCTCTAGGTAGGACTAAAAGGAATACAACTCTCTGGTTTTAGTCATATGAAGTTTAATTGCATTTTTCCATACAGTGCCCCAAAAGCTATTTGCTCTATAAGATAACTAATAGATCTTGAAGATTTATGTCCCAAAAAGGCATTTGATATGCACACATGGGCTCTACTACTACTGCTACTATATTATTATTTCTTCACCACCCTTAGCCAAAGCTCTGTGTTTTGTTTCAGCACCTCTTCTAAAGCTACTGATACCTATGCATCATTTCCATTATTATTGCTCATTGAGGAATGCGGCCGGGTGCCAGGAGAGCTGTGGATCCTTCGTGTCTCCCAGAGGAGCCTCAGCACACACCCACCGCAAGATGCCTCCTTTCCTTTGTTTCTGATGTCAGCAAGGGCAGGGCCCTCACCATCTGCAAAGGCTAGCAGGGAGAGTCCACATGTGGGTCTCCAGCTCTCTCTGCCCTCTGTGGGGAAGTTCTGGCTGACCCTGGGGCTCCTGAGACACCCTCCGAGGTACCCAGGACCGCAGCTTTAATCAACACATCAATCAAGTTGATCAATTAAAAAAACACACCCAGCTTAGGTTGTGTTATTGACACGCTTTCCAGGAAGCTAGTCCTGCTTGTGCAGAGGCACCTGCAGCAGACTCAGACGGCCTTGGCCACATTCCCTTTCTCCAGCCACGCTCCAGATCAGGGTTAGGGTTAGCCAACAATGCTAACAACAACACCCCTCACAACAACAACAGCCAACAACAGCATCCCTCACCATTAGCCAAGCTGACAGTGCTGATGGGGGTCTTGGACAAAGTATCCAGAGGGCTGGAGGCTGCCCACCTGATCTAGAAGCTGCTGAATGTCTGACATTCCATAATGCCACCGCAAAGCCCACTTTTCTGAGGTTTCCTGCCTGGCTGTAAATGTACAGAAAAGGCAAAATGAATGGTCAGATTGCTGGCTCATGCTGACGATGGCCTGAATCTGGCTGCTTGCATTTCCTCCAGGCCCCTGCCCTGTCCAAATAGGTCAAACCACAGCGACAATCTGCAAGACTTTTTATGAGAGGCCTATGCTTAAAAAGCAGCCCCCTCTGGGCCTGCTGGACTACAATGCCCATTCCCATCAGCCAGCAAGACCAACACCTCTGCGTAAAGGCTGTTTTTAAACATGGTTACACAGAACATGATGGAGCAGAGAGAAGAATAGCTTTGCACCCCTCCAACGGTGCTTATCGCTTCCAAAGCAAGCCAGAAGGCGAGCAAGGCACCCATGGTGCAATTCATGTTTGATCCGAAACAAGTCCGATGAAATTTGGAGGGCTTCCTCTTAGCTCAGTGGGCAGATTCCTTAAAGCAGGGCTCCAGATCCATTTTCAGCCCAAAGGCTGAATTCCATTGTGGAGAAACTCTTGGGGGACAGATTCACATGATGCTGTGAGCCAGAGATGGGGTGAGGGGGTCGGTAGTTAAGAGCAGGGGCTGGCGTCAGGACAAGGGGACACAGCCCACAGTTGTTTAGGCCAGCACAGTGTAATTTACGTGAGCGCTTGTACCCTACTTGATCTTGACTGTGGCTCCCAAGATCTTCTGCGCATCTGATGCTTCCTACACAAGGACAGGGCCCAGAGAAATGACTTGCCATTGGCGGACAGGACCGGGTCCTTCTCATGGCTTGCCTGGCTCTGGCTGTTTTGTGCTTTGGAGCAGCATCCATCCAATTAGTGTTGGAAACTCCTCCTTGTGGAATGATGAGGATCACAAGACTCTTTTGCTCACCCTTGTGTGTCCAGCACATTTTTGTGAAAGCAAATGGGAGCATCGGATGCCTAATTCAAAGGAAGACTGCAAGTAAATTCATGTCGAGGTGAGCTTGTGCAATGAGGCGACCCATTGTGGGGATGTTTACCGAGAGTCTGGCTGGCTTTTGCTACGGAGACATGAACATTTAAAATCTGCCTTTGGGATGATGGGAATTGGAATCCAGCACAGTGGGAGAACACCAAGTTGGAGAATCGTAGAATAGTAGAGTTGGAGGGGCCAGGAAGGCCATCAGATCCAACCCTCTGCTGTTGAAGGACATCAAGTCACACCATCCCACTCAGAGGGCTGTCCGGTTTTGCCTTGAATGTCCCCAGTGTGGGAGAGCCCCCCACCTCTCCAGGCAGCTGGTCCCACTGTCATATCGCTCTGACACTGAGGAAGCTTTTCCTGATATCTAGCCTGAATCTGGGTTGTCACAGCCTGAGCTGATGATTCCATGAGCTACACTGGTATGAGCAAGAAGAGATCTCATCCTTCCTCTTTGTGACAGCTTTTCAGGTACGAAGAGACGCCCGCTCTAAGCCTCCAGTGTCATCACCCCATGGGATTTAATCTCATGAGCCAGCACAGAAAGATGGCCAAGTGGGGTCTGAAGACTTGGCAGGGATGGTGCTTATTGTGTGTAAATGTACAAAAACAAAAACAGAAAAAAACATTCTTCTCATGGAGCACAACAATACTCTGAGTGTGGACTTGCTGGTAACACTTATGGGCAGCCACCTATTTGCAAGGCAAAATGGAACAGAAAAGTGTTGCAATCTAACCCCTTGAAAATGGGGTATACAAGCACCCCAAATGTAGGTGAAGGGACCCCAGAAGCGGTTGAAGGAACTCAAGGGCATGCACATTTCGCATGGGTCCAGGGGTTTTGTCTCTGAACCGTGGGTTATCATTGAAATCTGGGTTGCCCCAACATAGTGAGAAACCCCCTAGTGATCAATCCCCAGTAATAAATCTGGGTTCAGACAACATGACAACCCAGGGAAGGGAAGGGAAGGGAAGGGAAGGGAAGGGAAGGGAAGGGAAGGGAAGGGAAGGGCAGAGCTGGGAGAAGCTTACCTAGCTCCCCTTGTGTGCTAGTCATCCAAAGGCAGGGAGTCCCATTACAAGGGAAACTCTTCTGGGGTGTAAGGAAAAAGAAGCCCCCTTTGGCTACGGAAATCTAGCTGTTATGACGTAGATGTCAGAAGCTGCTGATCTGCATGCAGCTCTCTATCGTGAAACGCTTAGTTTGCAGCTTTTCAGAACTGCCTCTGTTGTCTCCTGGGCAGGAAAGGTTCTGCAGGACTTCCTGTGCTGTTTTATTTATTTTATTCTATGTATTTATTAGATTTATATCCCACTTTTTTCTTACAAAGAACTCAAAGTGACTCCTCCTCTTGCTCTCCCTCTTATCCCCCAAACAAGAACCCTGTGCAGTAGACTGGGTGGAGAGTTTGTGACTGGCCCAGTGGGCTCCAAGCACAAGCAGGGCCTGGAACCCAGACCGCCGAGTCCCCGTCCCATGCTCTTCACCACCACTAGGCTCCCAACTGAGTCTTGCAGAAGCAGCGAGGTCCTCCTGAGCTTCGTTGCATCACTGGATCTGTGGTTGTTCTCGGTCCTGGCTTCTGGATTGCTTTTCAGGCCTGCCTTTTGCTTTGGCGTGAGTTTTTCATTTACTCTTCAGGGCTGGCTGCTGGGGCTTTTTGTTTCTGGTTTACCTGTGGCTGCAATCTAGCCCTGACAGTAAAAACCAACACTGACAAAATTGGAGTGGTTTCCTGATATGTGCTAAAGAGCTCTCCCTGATGAGCTAGCTTACTACAACCGGGGAGTTCCTCTCCTGTTTGAATCTGAGGGGAGCTCCTGCAGGAGGCCCCACAAGGGGTCTGAGAAGCAATAGCAACACAGACAGTTTTCCTCGTGTAAAAATCTCCCTGCAGGTTAAAACTAACAAAACAGGGAGATGGTGATGCTAAATCTCTTTCCCCTGCATGCCGGTTAACTGTAAAAGCAGAGTGCATCATTTTGTTTGGAGAAGCATTGAACACCCCCTGCCTCCCCATCCAAGAAAGCTCCTCGGCAACCTGAAGAGGTGCAGTGCAGACTTCTGGAATCCGACTCTCCTGCCAAAGCACTGGGATGCGCTGCGACGCCGTCAAAGCGAAAAGCAGGAATGCCCTGCCCCATCTCTCTGCAACACAGATTTTGCCATTCCACCCAAGGCATCTGTTTTGGTTGCAATTTGCAGATGTGAGAAATCTCTAGAAAAAAACCCCGACTGTCAAGCGCGAGCTCCGGCAGCCCACGCACCCATCACGCGCTGCAGCCTTAATCCACCCTGTTCTTGATTACAGATCAGCCGCGCTGGGGCGGCCATCACACTCCCGCTTAGCTCGCCTCGCCTCGCCAGAGCCCAGCTCCGTAATTGCTATGCATCGGGCACGGGCCGAGCAAAGCAAGCTGCTGGAACGAATGAGACATCATTCCCACTAAGAACGGCGGAGTGTAAGAGCAGGGGCAATCAGACGCCTCTCCTTCCAGAAGGTGACTTGCACGGCTGCCACGGAAAGCGGGAGTGCGAAGGACGCATTCCAGAGGAGGGGTAGTATATGTACCTGTACCTGGAGCAGAAATCGCAATTCACAGAACCTTCAGTTTTGCTGCTGCCGGTAGAGCTGGCACAGTGGTCGCTACTTAAAAAAAAAAAGGTTCTAGCCCTCTTGATCACAGAGGGAAGCTTTTGGAATCATTTATTTTTATTTTATTTTTCAATTTATATCCTGCCTTTTTCCTGCAAAGGGCTCAAGGCAGCTTACACCATTCTCCTCCTCCGTCTTATCCCCACAATAACAACCCTGTGAGGTAGGTTCGGCTGAGAGCCTGTGACTGGCCCAGAGTCACCCAGCTGGCTCCATGGCCGAGTGGGGACCAGAACCCGGATCGCCTGAGTCCCAGTCCCAGGTTCTGAACCGCCATACCACGTGAGCAGTGTTTGTTGAAGGTTCAGAGGCCGTACATAGAGATGCTGTGGATCTAAGCCCAGATCTCTAATTTTAGCGTGTGCCTCAGTGTTTTTAAAATGCATGGCCGAGAACTCTGTTGAGTTCTGCAGAATCAGTGTGCATTTGGTCAAGCAGCCTGTTTCATCCGTAGTGGGCAGCTAGATCATTCCGGGAAGGCTGCAAGCAAGGCACAGATGCCACAGGTGGACCTTCCCCCGGGATCAAGCCTGCAGTGGGAGAAGCAACTTAGGGGAATTCCGTTTCTCAGACAGATCTGTCCACAAAGAGCCATGCCTTAATCCCTTCCCATCTGGATGGTGCCCCTGCAATCTGTGGTGCCACGGGGCCGCCCTGGAGGAATATTAGGGACACGCGGCCAGGGCAAGCTGTGGCAGCCAGGTTGGATTCTGGCATGCAGTTTACCTGCTCTGAATTGCCCATCGTAATTCGGTGTCACAGAGTTGCGGTTTGCTTCTGGGTCCAATTCATGGTGTGGGTACTGGCAGAGAAAACTCTCATACTGGGGCAAGAGATCCCAATGACGGTCTGCTCCACTAGGAACCCAAGCTGGCACCCCACCACCCAGCTGAGGCTGCCAGGGCTGCTGAACGGATTCCCTTCTGGGGCAATGCCTGGGAGTGGAATTGGAGGGGGGGGGGGTCCATCTCTGCTCCGTCTTAAGCTGGTGATTTGCCCTCTGTTTGGCTTTTTGTAGGTAGTTGACTTTGCTCGTTTGGGTGTTTCAAAGAGGACGCTGCCATGATTTCAGTGTGAGCAGGGTATCTGAGGGAACGCCTTGCCCCAGATGTACCTACCCGGACCCTGAAATCATCTTCATGGGTCCTTCTCCAGGAGCCCCCTCCAAAGGAGGGTGGCTACCAGAAGAGCCTTTTCAGCTGTGGCACCGTGGCTGCGGGGTGAGCACCCCAGAGAGGCATACCTGGTGCTTGCTCTGCGTTCTTTTTGGTGCCAGGTGAAAACACTTTTAGTTTCCCAGTATTCTAACAGTTAACATTTAAACTTCAGTTTTAATATTGCATTGTATCCTGTACCACTGCTATACCTCTGTGCTGATTTGGTTGCAATTGTTGCGGTTTCATTGCCTTTTTTTAACTCCTTTTTGTTTCTGTGTTTTTAACTTTAGTTAATCTGCCCAGAGAGCCTTGGCTATTGGGCAGTATCAAATGATGAGAAATAAATATTTAAATGTCTGAATGCAATAATTACACATATAAATAAAACATATGTAAAGATGATGTGATATTAGCTAAAAGTTGAGTTGCCCTGACTTGGAGGTCCTTTTAGAGCAGAGAGTCAGTTTAAGTGCATGCAAATTAAATGTACTAGTAATATTTATACCTTGATTGTCTTTTTATGGTGCTGTTTTGTCAGGTTGTGCAGGGCATCATGGCTAGTTCATTCTTCCATGTTCCTAAGAATCCTGCAAGGTAAGCCTCACCAGATTGTTTCCTGTATGCTAAGGGACTGCTTTACAAGATATGTTCACTGGGGTAGAATTTCAAATGTTGCAGCATGCGGCATTCCAGAAACTCCAATTTACAGAATCATATTTTTAGAAATGAATTTAAAAGGGATGATTTTTTAAAAGAATGCTATTTGGAATTGCACAATTCTGCAATTGTGAGTTCTGTTTTTTCACTCTGGTTTTTTTGGTTTTGTTTTACTTTTGAATGCAGAACTTTTAATAAAATCATTCTCCCAGTAAACAACAAGATCAACACGCACCTATTTTCACACCAGAACAGGCTGTGAGATTTCTTTTGCTTTATTAACTACTGCAGTGAGGGTGTGTGCTTAGAGCCAACATGCCAAAATCAGCAATCCCTGCTGGAATTGAAACCCAGTGGAACTGGAAGGATACTGGGCCAGTCACTGGATGTGAACCCTGAATCTCCAGGTTCCATCTCTTGATCGGGCACACAGCTGTACCAGTCAGGTCATGATAAAGGCCAGTTTGATTTGCCATGGAACTTAATTGCAAGAATACTCATTCCAAAGAGAGGTTGCAACTCATACCGGCTGAAGGAAAAGCAAGGGTAGTGCCCCTGTCCATTATGGGGTGGGGTGGGGAGAAGGTCCACCAAAGCTTCTTTCCTAACACAAATATTTTACTATCCTCACAGCAGCTTGAGTCCTGAGGACAGCCTTGAGAGCAAAACAATCACTTTAAAGAGAGAGAAATAACAAAAACAAGCAAGCAAACAAGCAAGCAAAACACCACATATGATGTTTCTTCATGGTTTCCTGTATATAACTCAGATTCGCCACAGGCGACCAGGTTACGACCTTACAGAAACCTCTGGTAAGCTGTAATCCTACACAGCAAAATGCACTGACCAAAGGAATATACTGCAATTAAAAAGCAAAAAACCAAAAACTGAGAAGCTGCTGCCGCCTCCACAACTCTGCCAAGGAAACCCTGCTGCTCCCTTTCAGAACTGAGGATTCCGGCACCCACAAGACAGAGGAACAGCCCAAATATAGAAAGCAGGGACTCACCGATGTGTACAAGTATCCTTCGCTGTTCATTGCTAGGTACAGCTTTGTCTGAACGCCTTGAATTGCCACCACTCGCAAACCCACAGGTATGAGGTTGAACAAAGCTAGGAGGGAAAGGAAGGAAGGAAATTAACCTTTCTGGGCTTTAAGATCAAATCTCACAATAAAAGCCATTTGGTGGGATTTTCAGTTTAAATTTTGATTAGGTTTTTGATTAGGTTTTTTGAGGGGTGGATTAAAATAAAAATTCGTACACAGCAGAACAGGGTATTCAAACAGAACCCCTGTAAACAGGAACCGATAGAAGCAGTTTGACTCTGCCAGATGGTATGAGCAGCCAAGGGGGATCAGGCCAATGTTCTGCCTGGCCCAAGATTCCCTCCTCGAGAGAAGGCAATGCAGGGCTTCCCAGCAGCCCGGAAAGTAGGGCGGAAGCAGCCACGGGGCCCTTCGAAAGTGTCTCTGCGGAGGGGCTGTCTGGTTCGGATAACGGCTGTCTGGGGAATGTGTGGCCCTCCCAATTTCCTTGGATTGTGGCTCCCATCAGCCCTAACCAGCATAGGCAGAAGGGGAAACAGGGCAGCTGTGAAACTGCTCCTCCACTTGGCAGCAGACTGAGCACGTTTACACGTTGACCCCCTTGCTGAGAGGCTCTGCGTTGCTGTGCAAGGCATGCCATGATCCGACTTCTGAGCAGGCACAAGGGGATGAAAGAGACAGTCGTTGTGCTGATGGCAATCGCGATGATGCTGGAAGAGTGGAAGGAGCATGGAGGCACTCAGCGCCTCCACGAACCCCTTTCCCCACCAACCAAGCAGATGGCTTCATACCCGTGAAGAAAGCAAGAGGGGGCACTGGCACGGTCCCTTGTGTGAACATGGTGCCTGGCTCTTCCACCCTTTGCCCTGGAAAGCCAGTGGTCCTTGGGGGGCAGGTGACCTCTCTGAAGCGGGCAGGATGAGCGCCACACCTGTGCAGGACCACCTCCTCTCCCTTCCCTTCTGCAGCCCTATTCTCACTGCCCCTCCCTCTGCTCACCCCCTTTCCTCCCCATGGCTCTGTCCCTTCTCACCCCGCTTTTCTTGGTCTGGGCTTGCCCACCTGCATGACATGAGGCCAAGCATTTCCATCCTTGTCCTGATGGAAGGGGTGAACAGTCTGCTGGTCAAATTCACAGACAATACTAAAATGGGGGCAGTGGCCACCACTGAGGAGCAGGTACTTTAGATCCAGAAGGATCTGGACAGACTATGGAAGTGGGCAGGAGACAACAGGATGGCGTTCAATGTGGATAAGTGCAAGGTCTTGCACTTGGGGCATAGGAATAGCTGTCATAAGTACAGGTTAGGGGACAAGTGGCTGGAGAGCAGCACATGTGAAAGGGACCTCGGGGTACTGGTTGACTGCAGGCTAAACATGGGTCAGCAGTGTGATGCGGTGGTCAAGAGGGTGAACGCCACCCTTGGTTGCATAGCCAGAAGCATGGCTTCTAGATCAAGAGAGGTATTACTACCACTCTATATGACTCTGGTGTGCCCACAACTGGAGTATTGTGCTCAGTTCTGGGTCCCTCATTACAAGGAGGATATAGCCAGGTTAGAGTCAGTGCAGCGCAGGGCCACAAGGTTGGTGGCCGGTTTGCAGGGGATGCCGTATGAGGTGAGACTGAGGGAACTGGCTCTCCTCAGCCTGGAGAAGATGAGAATCAGAGGGGATATGTTGGCGACATACAGGTATGTGAGGGGGTGTCATACGGAGGTGGGTAGAGACCTGTTCTTCCCTGCAGAGGAAGGCAGGACGCGCTCCAACGGAGCCAAGCTCAGGAAGCCAAGGTTCCTTTGGATGCCAGGAAGCACTTCCTGACAGTCAGGACCCCGAGGGTGTGGAATGGGCTTCCATGGGAGGCCGTTGAGGCCCCATCGGTGGGGGTGTTCAAAGATAGGCTGGACATGTACATTGTGGGCATGTTGTGAGTGGAGCTGGCTGGAGCTGGGGGTCAGACTAGATGGCCCGTGAGACCCCTTCTGACTTGCTCTGTTTCTATGTTTCTAATATAGAAAGCATTGGCTTGTGCTAATCCAGGAGAAAAAAAGCAACGTCATCTGGATGACACCTCACCTTGTCTTCACTTTGTATTGGGGTGTGGAGCCAGGCAAAATGTTGGGGGCACAAGCCACCAGTGCAGGTGGGACCCATCCCCAGTGAAATTTCCCTCTGCCCCATGGGCAGTTTGCTGCCTTCCTGTACTATAAGACAAAAAACCCATCATCCCCCATGGCAGGGCTGTGGAGTGAGGAAGGGAGCCCTGAAATTCTGCTTTCTACATTGAGCAGAGTTTGATCGAATGGAAAGCTTTTGGGTGCTACAGATCAAGGTGCACCTTTTGTCTGCCAGGCGGACAAATGAGTGGAGTGAGAAACTTTTCCCAACCAGAGAATGTATTTATTTGTTTATTTAAATCATTTATATCCCATCTGCTACTGAGGTCCCGGAAATAAAACACCTAAACAAAGTGATGAACTATACCAGATCTTCATGGAGACAGCATTTGGATAGGTGCCCCCCACCCACCGCCCCGTGAGCACAAGTACCTCAACTTGTGCAGTTCAAGTGTCTGCAGTTCAAGTGTTCCTTTTCTGGTGGCTTAATAGCAACCATGCACACAGATGATTTGGTTGCCATAGTTCTGTCAAGCAGCCATTGGTTTCAAGAGGCTGCTCATGTGGACTAGTAGACTGCACAAACAAACCAGGCCTGATCATTTCCAGGGTGGGTACTCACTGTAGGTACTTTCTTCCTCTTTGGTTCCATCGATAGTTCCATCTGCCTGCAACTGCAAGTGATACCCTTGCCGACTGTACAGTTTCGTTACAATGCCTTTAAGTTGGGGTTCTGTAAGAAAAGAAACAAAGAGAAAAGGTTGGACTTTGGAACCCAGTCTTTCATATACATCTTGCATATAGCAGTAAAATAAAATAAATGTCTTATTTTGCTTTCCTAGGGAAAAAAACACCACAAATCTAAAATTCACAGCCGTTTCCAGAACCAAGGGACAAATCAGTGCCCGGAAAATCATTGGCCACAACTGATGATGTTTCATTTGGTCAATGAAATGCAGATGGTTTGGAAACACCAGTTTTGTGCCACTGAATAAAAATTCCAATTGTGTGTTGCAATGGCTGAAAGAGCTAGAGCTGCTCTCCATTGCAATTAGAAATGCACTGGCAGGAGGAAGATCCTGTTTTTTAATGAGGTGAGATTCATCAACAGATGAAGGGGTGGGGGTGCACTCACTAAAATGGCAAGAATAAGAAGAGGGCTGGGGAACGGATCCACCACTTTGTGGACAGGGCTGGCTTCTTCAGCACCGTGAGACAGAAGCAAAAACATGGCTATATACAGTCTTAGATCACACAGGAAACAGGAAAGATTCTTCCAAACTTAGAAGCCCATATTATGTTTGCAGTTCGTTTCAAATGGTGAGGTTGTGTGTGTGTGTGTGGGGAGGGTGTGTGTGTGTGTGTGTGTGTGTGTGTGTGTGTGTGTGAGAGAGAGAGAGAGAGAGAGAGAGAGAGAGAGAGAGAGAGAGAGAGAGATGCATGCACAAATACACTCACATTACAGTGAATGTTTGAACTAGGGTGAATACTGATGAACCTCAGCAAAAATTGGAAGGGTCCAAAACCTCTAAGAACACACCGGCGAATGTAATGAATAAAAATGCTGCAAGAGTTCACACTTGTGTGCATGCAAGCAGTGAGAAAATGCATTCTCTTTTTGGACAGTGCTCAAGCCCATCTGCAAGTTCCCTGATTTCAATACAAGCAGAATCATGAAACACTCAAGCACACACTATGGCGGGATTAACTGGGACAGACACATGGTATTAAATTAGTTGGTCTCTTCATGGGGCCCTCAATCTATTTCTAGCAGAGCAGGGAAACTAAGGGCCCCTGGGGTGTCCTCCCATCTCCAGGTGGGCGGAAGCTGTCTTTCGATCCCGAAATTTAGTAAATCTGCTGCTGAAGCCCAGAGCTTCCAGCAACCAACAATGCTAACCCATACCCGAGTTTGCTCGGCACAGGGGTCTGGCTGGTTTGTGAGAAGTGCCAAAAACCCTCACTTGCCAGCACCATGGAAAAGCCACATTCAGGTCTCATCCAAGCGAGATCGGAGAGCATGGGCCCCTCTTCGCACAAGCAACCTCGCCAGTTGAGGAACGCTAATCAGTCTCATTAAGCACTTTGCCTTTTAGGTGTCCAACATTGGGTGTTTTTTTCCCCTAAGTATGCTCCAAAAATTGTGGTGCATGAATAGGAGGAAAAGGGGGTTGAAACCCCAACAACATCACTTAGGAACATTCCTTAGAGTGCCTGGCTAGGCTGCAACTTCTGGCCAAGCAGTTCCTCAATGGCAACTGGAAATGCCCCATGGTTGCCACCAGAGCAGCCTGCATTCTACCTTGCTGCCTCTGATTGCAAGGGCTATGAACAAGCATGCGCTCCCGCTTTCGTTTACATTCAGTAATTTCAGGTCCCTTTATCGGTTGCTTCTTGGGAGTGGGGGATTAACATACACACAAAATCTTTTCTATAGGTAAGTGTCTAAAAAGGTGACAAATTCACAGGAGAAGGGGTTTTTGGCAAGTAAAATAAGAGGAGAAGGGATTTGTCCATCTGCTTCTCCGATACATTCTAGAGAATTTCATGCTTGGTCATTCCTTATCTACCCACATGCTTCCTTGATAGTATATATTCTGTCTCTCTCTCACACACACTTAGAAATCAAGGAAACGCTTCATGCATCTCAAGAAACAGACTGTAGTCCATAAAGCCTATATCATAATAAATCGAATCAGTCTTTACTGTGATGCAGGGCTCCCAGCTGCATAGAAGTCTGTTCTTACAAAAGCAGGACAGGAGCACCTTGGTGACAACAACTGAGTGGAACAAATACACAGATGTGCAGAGGGGGAACAAGGAGGGAGTAGAAGGAACCTAGGTCACCAGAGATCTCGTCGCAGTTCCTTCTCCGTCAGTTCACTGCCTCACAGCCAAACCAACCTCACAGGGTTACTGGAAGGTCAAGATCACATATCAGGGGTCCTGAGCTACTCCTTAGTTGGCTGCATTCAGCCCTAACTTGATGGAGGACCACATGCATTGCATGTGGGAAGACCCTGGTTCCATCCCTGCTCCTTTCAGCTTACAAAAGAAGGACTGAGTAACAGGTGATCTGCTCAGGTCCCTGGTCAACTGCCAGGTATACAGAGAGCCTGACACAAAACAAGGCCGGTTCATGGGACGATGCGGCTGTGAAGATGATGGGCAGATGCACAGCTGGGAAAGGCTGCCCTCCTCCTCTCTCTCTTTCTCCTCCCCGCTCCAGATTCCACACTTGCCTAACATATCTGAGTGGGCCCACTGGGGGTGAATGTGAGAGAGGAAGATCATTCCTATATCTTGATGAGCTCCAAAACAGGGATGTGAGAACAGAAGCAAGCAGTGCCCCTCGGCCGACCCTGCGTGTGTCTATGCACGTGCAAACCCACAGGGATTAGTGAGCCATTGGTGCACACACTCATGCACAAATGGATGCAAAATTGGGACAGCAGGGAAATCTCAAGTTTGGGGAACAAGCCAGCAAGGGGGAACACAGACAGTGCCGTTCGCCATTGCAGTGATGGTGCTGGGCATGCCAAGGGAGGCCAATAAATTGCCGGTATGACAGTGCCTTTGTGTAGGCTGGAGGGAAGTAAAAAAATACTGCCTGTGCAAGAAAGGGAAACGAACCACAGCTATTAACAAGCAAGGATGTGGGAGAAAGGCAAGTACAGGAAATCATAAGGAAAGAAAACAACCTGTGCAAGGAGGTGTACAAAAAGTAGGAAACAACTCTTGCCAAAATGCAAAAAATCTTTTTTGTGAGCACAAGGTGAATGAAGGAGGAGGCAGTGAAAATCAGAGGCAAAGTCCTACAAAGAAAAAGACCCTGGGCTGTTTGACGCCCATCAGAATGGGTGTATGGGGGAGGGGGGTAAACATCCAGATGTGCTGGGTTACAACTTTCATCACCATCTGCCAGCCTGGGAGGATGGGAGCTGTCATTCAACACACCCAGTGAACACCTGGTTGGGAAAGGTTGTCCTACACAGACAAGCAACAATGGCACGTGCATTTTGGGGGCCATGTGGTAAATTGCCATCACCTGTGTGGACCAGAAAGCCAAGATGTCCATTTGCACATTTCAGTCCACCTGTTTGGAGATGTGCTGGAAGAACTGGTCCCACAACCTCCTCCAGCCAGGTGTTCTTTTCCAGATGTGAAAGACTACAACTCCCATTCACCCGCAGGAAGGCGCCCAGCATCAGGCCGATCGCTTCCTATTTCAGGGTTGCTGACAGCACTTCTGTGCAGGCCAAAGCATGGAAACCCTGCATGGATCGCCACAACGGATGCCTGCATGACACCCCATAAAAGGCACTGGGGGGGATCTACACATGGAAGTTTCACAGAAGAAAAGGAACACCTTGCGTCACTTCTGTAAAGAGACAGACATTCCCTCAGTGTATCAGAAGTTCATCTCGTCCAGTGGCAAACCAGCTCGACATCTCTGGGGTTCACAAGTAGGCAATGTGCTATCGTCCATCTCGGGCTGATTCTCAGAGCTTCGCTGCTCCTGCACATGGAGGTTCAAGATGTCCATTTAATCCACCGATTGGACCCAACTCCCATTTAAGCCTTCTGCAGGGTCATTGTATCTGCCACAACTTCTCCATACAAGCAGCCACACTGGGAAAAGAGGGACCCGTGCAACCTACCCACAGAAGCCTGAAGTCTTCCAACAGGGACGCAAGTCGGAAAGAGCTGCAACCAACCGACCAGTTATGACGCTTCCCCCTCTCTTGAAGGCATCACTCGCTGGCTGATTCCAGCACCTACACCTCTTGCTTCAGCCCTAACATGCCGGCAGCCAGCGCTGATCACTGGCCACTGGAGGCATGGCCCCAGTTCAGCCCCTGACATTCCAGCCCCAGAGGAGAGGAGCCAGAGCCCCATGGCCTGCCACGGGACAAGGCGACTGCCCAGGTCTGTCCAGTGCTGGTTCCCAGCCTTTGCAGCTGGTCAGGTCAGAAGGATGGCCAGCTTCGATACTCCCCTAAGAGCACAAGAAGAAACCTGCTGGATCAGAGCAAAAGGCCCAGGAGCTGGTTTGCCCACTGACACCAACCAGAAGTCCATGAGTGGGACACAAGGGCACCCCTGCACCCACACCCTGTCCTGTTGTTCCTACTCTCTGATATTAAGTTAGCTAGACTGCTTCTGCATAGGGAAGTTCCTTCTCTGGCTAAGAAGGTCCCTGCTGGACCAGCCCACAAGTCCATCTAGCCCCTCCTTCGCCATCCTGGGGATCTCCAGATGTGTTGGGCTACATCATCCCCAGGCCACATGCTTTGTTGGACTGAAGGGTTCTGCAGCCCAACCCACCTGGAAGGCCCCAAGTTAAGAGGAAAATGGAGGACCTCCTGGGCCCACCATGGCCACCTGGATGCCCGCGCCAACCGGGCCGCTGCGACCAGGGCCACCAGCCTGCCCCCACCTGGTTTCCTCCGCCGCCTCTTCTTGGAGCCGAAGAGCTTGACCCGGGAGAAGACGCTGAGCTTCTTCTTGTCGGCGCAGCTCGTCTTGGTCTTGCTGGGGCTGCTGACACATTTGCAAGCGTTCGACTTCTCCCGCTCCCTCGCTTGCCTCTTTTGGCGGATCAGGGAGCTGGCGATGGCTGCTGCCATGGCCGCCACCCTGGAGGGTCACACGGCGGGGCTGCGGGGGCTGCCTGCGGGGGGAGCCCCCAGCATGCTGCTCTCGCGTCCCCTCTGAATGAGCAGGCGCGACGGGAGGCCGCGAGACCTCCGGCCGCTCTCCGGAGCCCGCCAGGGGCCAGCCGCCAGTGGCACAGGGCGCTCGCCCTTTGGCTTGGGGAGGGCAGCCCCCTCCTCCGCTCCCCGCTCCGAGTCCCGGCCGCTTCTCGGCGCAGCTTGGAGAGATCCTTCTCGAACTTGGCCCCGGGTGGAAAGTTGCCTGTTGGTTCAGCTGAGCCGGAGGAGAGGCGCAACCAACAGGTCCCCCGACGACGTCTCCAAACGCGCCCGGGAGCCCTGGCGCAGCATTGGCGCTTCCGAGAGCAGCGGAGCCGCCGGCGCCTCTCTGAAGCCCCCCCTACGCTCGCCCCTCAGCCGCTTTGCAAATAGTCAACCTGTTAGACACTCGGGGGCCCGGAGAAGGGTTGGGGCCGCTGCCCTCTTCTTTCTTCCCGAGGCTGCCGCCGATTCCGGCTCCCCTTCCCGCAGTCGCGGCTACACCTGGCTGCTCAGATCCCCGGGGGAGCGCCCCGCTTGGCTCGGTTCCTCACCAGGGATGCTTTCGCCGCAGCATCTCCCTGTCCGCCTCCTGGAGTGGTCTGGCGTGGTTTTTTCCTTCTCCCCTCCCCGCTTTTCCCGTCTGGCGAGCAGCGCGCTTTGGGGGGCTCTGCAAAGAGGCAGGCAGGCAGGAGGCAGGCTGGCAGGCTGGCTGGATTTTCCTTCGAGAGCGGCGGCACCTGCAAAAGCAGCAGCGAGCTACAGAGGCTGCGCTCTCCGCGGCGAGCTGCGCGGCGAGGAGAGGCGCCGCGGCAAAACCCTTGAGCAACGCGGCCCCCCCCGCCCCTCCCTTTAAACAAATGCAGAAAGCGGACTTAGTGCGCAGGGAGCCGAGGAGGAGGAGCAGAGCGGCGGAGGGGGCGAGGAGGGGGCAGAGGAGGGGGAGAGAGAGCGAGAGCGATCAGCCTGAAGGTAGGGCGCAGCTGTGGCCAGAGGAGGAGGCTAGCTCCCCGGGTGGGCAGAAGCGAGCGGTGAGGGGGAGGCGAGGAGGGAGGAGGCCGCTCGGAGACGTCTCTCCGAGGGAAGGCAGCCTACACCCAAACAGACGTGACTCGGGTTGCAAAGGCTTCCAGGAGCTCGCGACTGGGGAAGTGGGCAGGCCAGCGGGCTCCTTGCTCGTGGAAAACCAACAGGCGCGAGAGCATCGCAAGAACCCAGGAGATCCGGGCTCAGGTCCATCGAGGTCCAGCGTGCTGTGTCCACAGGGGCCAGAATGAATCCGGGCAGAACGGCAGGAGGGGAAGGTGCTGGGGTGGGGGAGCTTCAAATGCCCCCTTGGGCCACCCGTGCCACAGCCAGGCTTGCGACCCCCCCCCCCCCACACACACACAAAGAAAGGAGCTGGTTTGTCCCACAAAGGAATGGGGTGGGGGGATCCTATTTCTTGAGGACCTCACGATGTGGGAAGAGTTGTTCCCTAGGGATGGTTTCCTGCCTGAGGTATGTCAGAGCAGTGTGTGTGTGTGTGTGTGCATGATTGTGAGCTGCTATTAGCTAGGACACCTTCCTCTTATTTTGCTTTAGCAAGTTGTCTTGCTTTGCATTCCCAAATGTGAAACATGTAGCCAAGGCAGTGGGAAAAACTGTATACTTGGCAACAGTCGGTTGCCAAGTATACTGAAGCCAGCTAGAATTGCCATTAAACCGTGCAAACAAGAGAGAACTGAAGAGAAATCTGAATCCTTTTGACAACTCTGCTCCCCATGCCAAAATCTGCCAACTTTTGATAGACCCAGAGAGTTTGCATTCTTGTTGAATGTGCATTGGTGAATGGTATCCTTACTATTGTCTGTCCATTCTCATTCAGATTCAACCCCTTCGCTACAAGACATCCCCTCTAATGGTTCCAGAACCAAACACACACTTCCAGGGATAGGTGAGAGAATCATGGAGTCCACTGAGGCTTTTAAGTTCATCCAGTCCAACCAGCAGCGAATGCAGGAAATCCGTCACTGCTGGGTGCATCACCTCTCAAAAATGTCATGCAAAGGAGAGTCCACAACTTTCCGATGCAATCTGTACCACTGACAAAGGGAGTTTCTTCCTAATGGATAGTTGAAATGGTTCTTTGTAAGGTTGTGTGAAATATAAATCAAGTAATTTATTTTTCTTCACATTTTTTGAACTGGTTGGTTTGAGTCATATCCTTGGATCAACAGGAAACAACATTCTTCCTTCAGCTGACAACTACTAGCATTGCTACTTCATGTTGAACTTGCAGTCCATAGAGCCATAGATTTTTTCCCCACAGGTCCTGGTCCCGGAGGTGCGTGACTTTAAGACTACTAGCCCCATGATGAAGAGTCACAATGGATGCAGTATGTAATGCAAGAGGATTGTTTCATATGCTTATGTGTTATCTAAACTATGTTATCCAAGGTATCCTGAGGATAACAAGCAGACATTCAAATGTCTGCAAAATATATCAAGTAATTGGGAAAGCAGTAAAATGAAAGTGCTGGAAATGGAGCTGGGTAGAGTTTAATTTTGCTAACAAATTTCCAGGTGAATTCCATTGCCTGGATTCCTGAAGACAAATCTGGCAATGCAATCCATCCTGCAGGTTTGGAACATGACTCAGAAGCAGGTTGACTCATTTACAGGGCTCTCAGATATATCACGTCCCATGTCCTGGTCGCTTCAAGGCCCTCTGTCTTGCGCTGGACATGCAGATGCTTTTGAGCACTTGGCAATTTCTTCTGCCATCTTCAGGCACGGAATGGCCGGAAATCGAGGATGGCTGCGTTCCGGAGATCTTCAAAGGAGAGCCAGGAGAATCAGGATGGCTGTGATGTGCTGTCAACTTATGGTAACCCTATGAAGGTCGTGCCCTTCTTTGACGGCCTTATTCAGGACATGCCAACGCAAGCCTTCCGTTACAGAATCAAGCCATCTCACGTTTACTCTTCCTCCTCTTCTTCTGCCTTGGATTTTCCCCTAGTATTACTGTCTTCTCCAGTTAATTTTGTCTTCTCGTGATGTGCCTGAAGTATCGCAGCTTTAGTTCACCAATTGTTGCTTCCAGGAAAGTCCTGGCTTGATTGGATCTGAAATCCACTTCCAGCAGAGCCTGCCCTGCTCAGTGATATGGAGTCCCATGTTGGGAGGCAGAGAAAGTGGCCATATTTGTACATCTGTGGACGGGGGAAATTTTTGGTGTTTAGCAGGATTATTAGCGGGGAAACCCAGCCCAATGACCAGAGTGGAGCATTTGGCATCCAGTTCCAGGTTTCAGGATGGACAGTTCCATGTTTTATCACAGCTTCCAATACTTGTCCATCTATAGGTGACATCTCGGCCTTTATGTACTGATTTATGATTAGCATTAAAATACAGTCATCAAGGTGGTGTGCTTCTATTCTAAAACAATAAACGTTAAAATAATGAAAACAAGAGAATTAAAAATGGTAAGAACATTCTTCTTGTCGTTCCTTTGGTAAAGGTTGGGCACCATCCTGGCTAGACTACCTTTGGATGTGTGTCTAACTATGATGAGTACACTTGGCAAGCACCAGGTTGATGGTTTTCCATTGCTTTCCACACAACAGTGCTGTGGCCACCTACAGTGGCTGCATCTTACTCACAGTTTTCTATGCAGAAGCCCCGGTGGCATCTCCTGCCTTGATCTCCAACTAGTACTGACCCTGCTGCTTCCCAAACTGAGCTGAAATTTAGAAGCAATTCCATTCCTCAGGCCCCAGCAATCTCTTGGCCAAGCTCCTCCACCCAAAATGATTGGCTTTTCCAGAGGCTCAGTTATTTACTGCTGCCTGAAGCATAATGGGAATGTGATGGTGCTGCTCACCAAGGTCAACAATGCAGGAGAAAGCCCTTTTCCATATTTCTCACCAATGGACCTTTACGAATAATGGAGCATTCGAAAGGGTGAGGGTTCAATTCAGAGCTCAATACATGCAGGTTCGTGACAAGACAGGTGGTCTCTTCAATAGCTTGGTCCTAAGCCATCCAGTGGGATGTGAGTGGCACAGCGGTTTAAACCACTGAGCTGCTGGGCTTGTCAATCAAAAGGTCAGTGGTTCAAATGCACATGACAGGATGATCTACCACTGCTTTGCCCCAGCTCCTGGCAACCTAGCAGTTTGAAAGCATGCACATGCGAGTAGATAAACAGGTACAACTTTGGTGGGAAGTGTTCCGTGTGCTTTGGCATTTAGTCATGCTGGCCACACAACCACGGAAATTGTCTGCAGACAAACACTGGCTCCCCCAGCTAAGAAATGGAATTGAGCACTGCCCCCTAGAGTCGGACATGACTGGACTTAATGTCATGGGGAAACCTTTACCTTTTACCAAGACATTATACCCAACTCCTGGAAAGCAGTGCTGGTCATTCAGGACAGGTGTATTTAGGACCTGATATTATTAGCATTGTGCACCACAGAGGTGCCTTCAGGGTAGCTCCTGTGGAGTGCATGGAGTGCATTGCAGTGCTTTAAATGTGATGCAGATGTGATGAAACCAACCGTTACCAAGTCAGATGGACACTGGAGCATAAGAACATCGGAAGAGACCTGCTGGATCAGATCCAGGATTCATCTAGTCCAGCACACTGTGGCCCACCAGCTGCCCACAGGATTCCAACCTTCCGCCCGAGCAAGACATGAGTGCAACAGCACCCTCCCGCCTATGCTCCCCAGCAACAGGTGTACATAAACACACCGCCGCTAGCATAGAGCCACCTGGACTAGTGGCCATGGACAGCCTTCTTCTCCAAGAATATGTCCAATCCCCCTTTAAAGCTGCCCAAAATGGTGGCCATCACCACAACTTGTGGAATGAAATTAACAGTTGAACTATGCACTGTATATCATCATCATCATCATCATCATCATCATCAACATCATCATCCATTTTATTTCCATGCCACTGATAGCTGAAGCTCCCTTTGAGCCACTAATGGGCTATATTTCAGCCTGAGAAGTCTTACATTCTCGTCTCTGTTGGAACAGGGGGCCCAGGACCAGGATCCCAGCAGGATCCCAGTGACAAATGCTCCTGAATTTGCTCCTCTTGTTCCCCACCACAATCCACTTGCTCATCAGCTCTTGCAGAGAGTGGTGGCATGTGCAGGAGGCGCCCTCCTTACTTGTGCACCCTCTGCCCAGACAGTCAGCAGTTGCAATCATAAGAAAGAGGCTGTGGAACCGTGACAGCTGGTGACCATGGCTGTGGGAAAGCAGGCTCACTGAGAGTGTCTTACTCTAGAATCCTCCTGGATCTGGCACTGAAGAAGCACTCTGGTTTCCCGCAGGCAACCTCTTCGTTTATCCTCCTTCATGGGATTGCTGTGGAGCTATTTTGGAGCCATCCTGGCCCCCTCAGTGGAAGAACCAGCTGCACTCTCCACAAGGCAGGTCACCTCTGCAAGGTACTCGTGACAAAGGAGGGACCCCTTGAAGTCTAAAGGTGGGGACACAGGTTGTTGGGGAGACTGACAACTTGCATCAGCACGGCACAGCCCCCTGAGGGCAGAGAGGGGATGTTGCTGCCTGGCAAGACGGGGAGACACCTCGAGAGGCAAATGCACGAGTGCCTTCCTTCTCACTGGCAACCTCCCAGGGTGCTCAAAGTACATGCACGGGATTGCCAAAAGCATTGTCAGAGCAGAATGCCAAGCCCATCTTTGTTTCTTGGCTATTGTTTCTTGCATGCATAAAAACAAGCACAGTTAATTCAGTCTCTTGCTCCAGACAAGACATGGATGTTTCCTTAAATCACAGGCCTATCCTGCACATGCTGGGTGCGATCCAGGGGTGTGCCCTAAAGGTGGAGATCCCCTTCACTTTAGCTTCCCCCATACACTAAAGTTCTTTCCAGCAACTCCAGCCTTGGGTGCCATTGACTGAGTTCAGTCAACACAAGGATCCACCATCGGACGTTGTGTATGGGTTGAATGTGAGTTATCATTGACCCACGGGCTGTTCTCGAAACCTAGGCTACTGCATTGCCTGAACACAGCAGTTCTGCCCCATACTTTGCTTGTTAACTATGACTAACGCATGAAGAGACCCCATGGTTTGTTGTTAGGATGTGAACTCTGGGTGTTTGCAATGTTTTGTTTTGGCTGGTTTCAAGAACAGTTTCAACAACAACCCATGGCTCCATAATAACCCATCATTCACTAACCCATGGTTCAGGCTGTCTCATCTGAACCCAGTCACTGCCCATGGCCACACCGGCCAAGATTACTGGGAATTGGTGGGAGCTGCAGCCATCACAGAAAAGACTGCTCCAAGTCGAAGGAAGGACACCGAGCACTTGGAATCTCAGCTCCATCCTTGAAACACACCTCCAAGGGACCCCTGGCCTATCCTATCACCATCAAACAGTCTCTAGTGGCTGCAGGGTTGCAGCCTTACAGGTGTCATGCCCAGAGTGCCAGTGGCTGACCTTAGGAGGGGAAATTCAGCGTTTTAAAGGGGAGAACGTTCGGAGTGTCAGCAAGCCAAGAAGCCTCCACCAAACACTTAACAGGCCGAGGAAGGGAGTGTGACCATCTGGGGAACTGCAGAGGACCCAGCCGGAACCTGGGCCCAGGCAGGCTTGATTTGATGCACGGGACTGAAGTTCGTCAACCCAGCTCTGAGCCCCCATTATGTAAAAAGCCTACCATGGCTTTGCAAGGTTCTATGCAGCCAAACACAACACAGCCCTTCGCCACACACGGCTGTGTGCTTTGCTGTGCAGTTTGCAGGTTGTTTGCTACACAACAGTGATATCGGCCTATGAAAACAGACCTCAGCTTACTCTGAAGTGGGCTTATCCTACACAGGAAACATGTCCTGATTGATCAGCATTTCCACTCCCTTTCAAAGTAGAAACATCTCAGAAGTTTGTCAACTGATACTCTGATGAGCATCCTAGATTATAAAACAACAGCAACAACAGTGTTGCATCCTGAGACAGAGAGCAGTATATTTGTTAGCTTTTGATAATTTGGAGTGCAGGAGGTTAAACACTGGAATATGCTGGAACACGGAGAAAGATGAGACTCGTTCTGGGATATTAAACTTCACTACAAAAATACACCCATTACAATATTGTATTGAAATGTGAGATGCAACATCACTCTAACACAAGTATATAGCCACAGACATACACGAGGCAGTTTGATATACCTCTCCTTTGCCACCTTCCTTGCCATCAACGGGCTTGGACTCCACAACCACAAAAGGGCAACTTTTGCTTAGGAAAAGAGCAAATGCATGGATAAGGGGAGATGGCTTATTTCCTGCTAAAAGCCACACGCCCTTTCGGGGTCATATCTTGGGGGGCGGGGGGCATGTCAGTGATCTGCAGAAGCAAGGATGGGCCTGGCCACCCTCTTCTCCACATTTTCTCTCTTTCCTGACTCCACCACCTTCTTTCTCTCTCTATCTCCCGGGCAACCCTTCTGCTCTCTCTCTGACACCCCCTCCCTCCCTCCCTCTTCTCTCTTGGGGGCTGCAAGCCAGATGTGGGCAGGGCCAGAGCCAGAGGATGGTGGGTCAGGTGAGATGCCACCTCTGAAGTCAGGTGGAGAGCCATATCTCCCGTCGAGGAGAGTTCCAGGCAAGATGCCTTGCCGCAGGCCGTAAACTCTCCTCCGGGCAGTTGGCTGAGAAAGCAGTTCCACAGAAGCTTTGCCTTATCTGTGCCTTCTGAACTGACAGAAAGGAAGTTGGCATGGAATGGAACCCGATTCTTCCAGCCCTCCCGGTCCAAGCTAAGCAGCTGATTAAGCCTCATCACAACATGGGGCTTTCTACAGGGTGACCTCCCTTTTCATCTGGGGTCTGATCCATGGATCGTTGATTCCCATTCCTCCTCCTCCTGCCTCCCTGGTTTCCAAGACTCTGCTTGACCTCTGTCTGAGAGATGAGACAGCAGCGGGATGACGTCTCCCATCACCCTTCCCCAGCTTCCATGCCCTTGATGTCCCAACAGCCTCTCCCCACTTTTCATTCGACTCAGAATCAGTTCCCATGTCTTCTTGAGAGTAATCTGCAGCGGTGAGGGGCCACTCCTCTTTCCCTTTTTAATGGCTCTCTCCTCTCTCTCCTCCTACTGCTTTTCTTCCCATCTCCAGGTTTGAATGGATCACAGTCTCCTTTCCCCAGTCCATGCATTTTGCCTCCCCTCCTGAGTTCTCTTGCCCACCCCAGATCTGGCGAGCGCCTCTTGGGGCACGCAGGTTTTGATGCTTTCTGGGACGATAGCCCCATAGGGCCCATCATCCCTTGTTCTTTCCATGTTCCAAGTTTGCCTTTCAACATCTGCAGCGTCTGCACTCCAAGCAACGCTACTTTTGGATTTGGCCCTATTTGTGAAACCTCCAAAAGATCCCACCCAAGGAGCTCTTAGGAAGGTCACCTGATGGCACATCTCACCCCTTAAGTCCTTGCCCAATCTGTGAGATCATCAAAAGCGGCTCATCTGAGGGGCACATCCACACGCTTGCCCCGAGATACTTTAGCCATTAACTTCAGACAGTCCTAAGTTTAGACATCTTCTAAACCTCATCTCTTCACGCAGGCTTCCACTGAAGGGTAAACCAAACCAGCTATCATCTGTAGCACGCCATGAAGTCTCCAGTTCTATGGCTGAATTATTTGTACAATGTTATATTTATTACTGTTTGATGCCTCTTTACGTCATGGTCATCACTTTCATCAGGTGGACAGTGGCATAGACATTTGGATAGCAAATATAAGATTAAACATCCCTCTGAATTTTGGGGATCACTGGAAAGAGGAAGCTTGGTTTCCCCACCACTCAAGTTACTGCTGCAGCAATGCATCTCCAGTCCATGCTGTGGATTTAGGCACTTGTGAGGTTGTCTTCAGGCACCTCTTATGGTTAGGTACAGTCATCAATGACGCAAATGGAGCTGCAACCTTTGGGTCAATTTCTGAAAGAAGTGGTGTGAAAAACCTGGCTCTTTAAAGCTCTTCTGTTTCGGTCAATAAACATTTTTTTAATCTCAGGACAGGATGCACTGTCAGGAAACAATGTGCTTTTTCACACAAGCCTCTTAATCTGTTATATCTACATTTGGTTTCATCACCGAACAGCACTAAGAACCAAAGAGCCCTCCTGCATCTGAGCAAAGGTCCATCTAGTTCAGCTTTTGGTTCCTGGAGTGGCCAACCAGGGAAAACTGACCAGCAGGGCATGATGGCAACACCACCCTTCCACCCATACTCCCCAGCAACTGGTGTAGATAGGCAACCTTCCTCTGATCCCATAGCCTATAACCATGAGGACTAGTAGCCATGGATAGCCATGTCCCCCAAGAATTTGCCCAACCCCCTTTTAAGGCCAACAAAATCACTGGCTTTCACAATGCCCCGTGGAAGCAAGTTCCACAGCTGAACTACGTGCTGTGGATTGGTCTTGACTCTCCTACCCATCAGCCTGATGGGATACTATTGGGATCCAGCATTATGGGAGAGGAGGAAATGCCCCCTCTCCACATTCTGCACACGCTGCCCCATAGAAGGAACATCTCCTATTATGGCACAGAACCTCCAGGTGACACAATGGAATAGCGCAATCAAACTCATGGAAAAGGGTGCTTTGATTCTACAGTGGCAGCTCCTCCCCTGCCAACTGTGGAAGGTTCTCCCCACTGAGACCCACCAGGTGCCGACTCTGTCATGCTTCTGGTGCCAAGTGGAGACAGCCCTCTGCACTGAGCCACTGAAAGAAATCAGGGACCAGTCTGTGTTCGGTACCATTAACAGGCCTATTTTGTATTTACTGTTGCAGTTGTAAAATGGTTAAAAAAATAATCAGTTTTAAATTCTAGGTCAGTTCTAATTAACTGAACATTTTTTAGGTTGTTTTTTTTTACTGTATCACAGCCCTTTTTAGGAGCAGGGCTAGAACTATAGCAGGGTTAGGGACAGGACTAGATCTGGGCTCAGCCATGAAGTTCATTGGGCGATTTGCCACCAGAGACTGAGTTTCACCCTGATCTTCCTTGCAGGGCTGTTCTGAAGATTAAAAAATGGACTGTGGAAGCTGTCTTGGGTTCCTTATGAGAGGAGAATGGTGGGCTAAACCAATCTGCCCAGTCCCTGAGATGACCACAGGACAGCCTCCCAGTAGTTCCCCATGTCCCTATGGCCTGAGTGGAGTCTACCAGGAGAAGATCCTTCTAATTCCCTGCCTCTGAAGGTCAGACAAGCACCCAAGCTGTGTTGTTTTTGATGCCTGCTGAAGATATCTTTGTTCTGAGAAACCTTTCTTGTCAACTGCCACAGTTTTAATGTTACCTTGCTTTTAATGCATTTATTCTTTTAACTTTTTTATTTGTTTACTGCCCCAGAATCTGCCTAGATCTAGAGTGGAATCCAAATACTGAAATAAATTCATCCCTCAATAGACATGTCTTTGGCCCATGCAATTCGCCTTCTTTTTAGTCTGGAACTCAAGTCTAGAAAGAAGTTCCAGCCCAAGCAGTCCCTCTCCCAGACCCAGAGGAACGTTGCTGCGTATCAGTTGCCTCAAAGGACGGTGAAGTAGGCTGGGGCTGTAGGTCTGAAGACCCTTGAGGTTTTCATCTACTTACATTTGGACACCACTGCCTTACCAGAAAGGTGAAGCTGGGGGAACCCTGCGATGCAGTGCTGCTAAGATTTTCCCTCCAAGAGCGTGAAAAGGTCCCGTGCCAGGACACTTCCAAACCTTTTCCCACTGTTCCTGCACGTTAGGAGGAGAACAACACCGAAATGCAGCTCTCTGCCATGGCGATTTTGCAAGCCTGACCGTGATGCATGTGATCTCCTCCGGCTGAAGCCCCCTCACTCATATCATCCCACAAGGGCTTTCCCCTTTGGATTCCACCCACAGGATAAACTGTCCTGGAGGCCCTGATCCATAGCTCATCTGCACCACCGCAGGAATAGGGAGACATGCCAATCAGCCTCTGAATGGATGACACCGTCCTTCTACTTCCAAGTGACATGCGAACTACCCCGCACATTGCTGGTTCCTTGGAACATTTCATTGGGCACAGCACCCACTATGCTCCCTGGGGCTGCCTGCAATGATCCTAGGCAGCTCTACTCAGAAGTAAGTCCAATGCCTGTGATAAAGGCTTGTATTCTTTGCACATTTTATCTGGTGCTAACACCAACTGAACTCGGCAGACTTATTGGAAGCCGCATTCCTAGAAGCAACAAAGCTAAACTGAGCTCAGCTAAACATGGCCCTTCTTCTGAACGAATTGCTTCTTGCACACAGATATTATGGGTTAAGAAAACACACCAGTTTCTTAATGGCGTTTTCAACATAAAGATGGCATTGTGAAAAAACAAATAGCAAAACACCCACTGTAAATATTTCCTACCAATTTCCTACCGATAACAAGTTATTTTCTGTTCAATGTATTTCCATAACTTAGGGAGGTGTCAGTAATGTGAGCAATTTACATTTGGATCTGATTGTTCTATTTCTGTAATAGAAGAGCTTTACGGTTTTTTATTTTCCTATAGAATTCAGAAGGAAATGCCACATTAAATGCAGATAATATGCATTTTTTTCATTTGAGAGGGGTAATTCTGGCATTTGTCTGGAGCTTTTGTCTGGAGGGACGTTTTTGCTCCCTTTCCACTGCAGGGCGTTGGTCCAGTAATTTGATCGTTTCACATTGCCGGGTGGATTTGTTTCATACTGAAGGAATCTAGAATATATTATGGTGATGCTATTGCCAAGTCAGTATAAAAAGGATAATTTGACAATTTATTTTGTACATTATATAACTGTCTATTTAAATTAAAGTTTTTGAACATGAAGAGTATTGTGGTTATAAGCATAGTTACAATGTCATTGTACGGTCGAAATCCTAAGCCATGCTTACATGAGAGTAAGTTGCACTGAACTTATGGGAAACCAAACAAAATGCATAGTATTGGGCTGTTAATATAATTTGCAGCAATCAGGTACCATGAGAACTTAAACCCACGAAAGAACTTCTTTTTCTTGGTCCTTAACTTTCCCTTCTCAAAGAAATCTTCACCGGCGCATAAACTTCATGGTCCTAACTAGTTACCAAACAAAGTGAAAATCCAAAGCAGGTACATTAGCATGTCAGCAAAACAATTTGCCAACTCATCAGTATATATAGATACTTTTTACAGCCTAGTCTATAACATCAGTGTTGGTGTTGCTTTTAGAAGACGTTTCACCAACAATGGAACCAGACAAATCCAGGAACACACACAAGGCAATTAGAACAGGTGTTGCTCCTTGCCACTTCTGTTTCCACACCTCACCTTTTCGAAGCAAGGGTAGCTGCCCGGCTATTTCTAATCCTCCCCTTTGTTCCAAAATCTTCTTTCCATCTCCCCTTCTTACCTGAGTAAGACTTCTTCATGCCCCCCAAAGCCATATTTCCTTAGGAGCTGATGTTGTCCGTTTCAATCCCAGCCTGCATTTGAGAGCGAGCGAAAGTTTAAAGGCATATTTAAAGTATTCTCTAAGGTACCGGCCAGAAACATCTTTGTGGTGTACAGAGATCATTAATGGGCATTAGGCACACTAGACCATTACGACTTTCAGCAATCATTAAAAATGCATAGCCTTGAAGAGTCGTCTGTTGGCAATGTTGGAACCATTTCTTGGATGTTGGTTGGTGGAGCTTCTTGGTGATCTTTTGCTTAAAACATGCTATTTTGCAAGTGCTGGATTTTAATCTTTTCATGTTCTCGAATAGTGAGGTAGGTGGGGGGAAAATGCCCATTGCTTGTAACTGGATCCCACACTGCATTAACCCTGTCTGGAGCCTCTTGCAGCCCCAAGAGCTTTTCGGAGGTGAAAGACCATCTTCCTTTGGTTTTGTTTAAGCTGAATTATTGATGAACGGTGGATGCTGTCACTGCAAACATTTACAATAATCATGTTTGCTTGGTGTTTGGACATCATTAGCACACAGATGCCTCTTTGCGTTGGTTGTCCAGGGGGTGATCACGGAGCAAATACTGAGGCAAAGGCATCTTGTTGTTATTAATACCTGTGCCCCTTCCAAGGGGAATGCACATTCTTCCAATAAAGTCCTCATCCACCTGCTCAAGCACTACAAGGTCCGGTGACATAGGGAAGCCATGTCCCCTACTTGACAGAGGACAGTCCTTTCTCTGAAGGCATCCTCGCTTGAAGGAATTGGCAGGATTTTGTTGTTGTTGCCACATTCCCTCATGGGCAAGCTGTTGAGGGCTTTGCCTGTGGGTGCTGTGAAGGAGGATGCTAGTTATCTTTCCAACCTGGACTCTGAGTTAGAGGAAGAAGGTGGTGGAGAAGTCCTCAGAATTGGGGGGGAGGTGTCAGACTTTGAGATGGGAGAAGTGGGGGAACTTTCCTCCTGGCCACTCTCTTCAGGTGCCGAGGCAAGCTCTGGGAGTAACGAAGGTGCACAACTTCAGAGGTCAGGTGGGGGCCTGGAAGAGGAGCTCTCGGAAAAGATGAAGCTGGCATGACTCTGGACCCCATGACGTGACATTAGGAGAAGAGAGCCAGCCAGCCAGAAGGCCAGTGTACAGACAGGAGGTGTGCTCACATCCAAGTGGCCCCTTCCAAAGGGATCTGACCCAGGCATACTCAAAAGGAAGGTTTTCAGAAGCAACTGTTTAGGCTGGGTTCAAGCAACTGCTCTGGGGATGCATGTGGTGATTGAGCCTGTTGGGCCTTCTTTGGTGAATAAGGCCGGTCAGTTGCCTTGAATATGCCAAGACAGGAAAAGCTCAACTCATGACAGTGGGGCAGGGCCAGAATGAAATGGTGGACCACCCCTTTGCTCCTTCTGCCACAGTCTTTCTCTCTTCTTGCCACCTGCTTTTCTCTTCTCTCTCCTTTCCAACCAGTCCAGCGACCAGAGAAGGGAAAGACAGTCTGAGCCCAACATGTGTATTGGTTCCACACAGTGGGCTTTTAAAATTAGGTTGAGGGCTATAGGTTGCCCTTCTCTATTTGAAGGGCTCTCCAGCCCAAGTTCAATGTAAAATGGGAGATCCCTAAGAAAGGACAAAGAGGACTTGAAGTCACCCATCCAAAGGCATCACTTGGTCAATAGAACTGAAAAGGCAAACAAGTCTTCTGGACACGACCATCACCATGATGGAGAGGTGTGTTTCCATAGAGAAGACACTGAGGTTGTCCTACTTCACAGACATCCTCAGAAGGCAAGACACCCTGGAGAAGACCATCATGCTAAGGAAACTCAAGAGCAGAAGAAGAGGAAGACCGAAGATGAGATGGATTCATTCTGCACAGGAGTTTAAGGATTTAAGCAGCGAAAAAAGTCACCAGGCTGGGGCCACTCCAATGGCAAAGTCCAAAGGAAGTGCAAGCAGGACCCAAGCAGCTAGCAAGGCAGCCAGGCAAGAGGGTGAGGAAGGTGGAGAATATTCATGGATTGCTGCCCGGCTGAGCCCTGCACCTTATTTGGGGGATTTTTTCCCTCCCTGCACCAAATTATGCTCTTTGCCTCTTTTGCAGGGAGAGGGAGAATTGTAATATTCACCTTAGAAATGAGAGCAGTGCTTTCATCAACCTTTTAACCTAAATGAGCAGCTGATGGATGTTCTTTCTTTGTCCTGCCCTGGCCTGTCCTGTCCTGTCCAGTCCATTTTTTATTTACTTTGAAAATTCTCAGTGCATTTGCAAAAACAAGATAGAGATTTCTTCTAGCTAGCAGCACTTCTGGAACTCCCCTGAGACCATGGGGGGTTGTGTTCAGGAAGAGCAAGTAAGGAATTAAAATGGGACTTTTAGAGCTTTAGAAAAACTCTCATCTTGCTTGCAGCAGAATGGAGCTCTTTGCAGAGAGGCTGCCCAGTAGCAGTTCCAGAACGCCTGTCTGCAAAGAGCTGTGTGTTGCTGAAAGCAGGAAGGGGGTTTTTCTATCGCTCTAAAAGCTCAGTTCTTGCTTTGCAGAGAGGTTTCTGCAGTCTGGAGTGTTTCCTGAAAGTCTGTAAGACAAGGCCAAGGTCACAAAATCTCAGGGGAATTCAAGAAGAGCTGTGAGGCTGGTGCAGAACCAGGGAATAGCCTTTCTTAAAATATATACTTGTAGTAGTAGTAGTAGAAAGATGATCTCTCAGCACTGCCTGCACTTAAAAATATAAGAACCCTCCTGCCTTTGCAAGGTGAAAGTGATTCAGAATTCTCACCTCCACAGCCTCTTTTGCCAGAGTTTTCATTGGCCACCATCAGCTGAGAAAACTGGAAGAACGGAAATAGTCAAGGAGAGCACCAAGAACATTCTGTATAGCACTGTATAGCACTAGTTGTTCGGTATAACAACTTCTATTCAGCAACTCTTTGCCCGAGATGGAGGTACGTAAGGAGGAACAATCCAAGTCCCACCCAAGGCAGAGATGCAGTTCCTCAGAGGTACTCTGAAAGAGGCCCCACTTCGGGGGAAAGCCTTTACTCACAAGGAGCTCTGTTTTAGAAGCAGGCTCTCTCTTCTTTGTGGGGCTGCCATCCTTGCCTTCTCTTTAGGTGCTGGTGATCCTGAAGACAGCTCAACACCCACCTCCAAGGCAAGATGTGACTCCTCCTGACGCTGTCTCCCTTCAAGGACCAGGGTCTCCTTGGCCAGCCCCGTGATGTGCTTGGTTCTCTGTTGGTTTCTGGTCCAGGTGGTTCTAGATCACCTTCCAATGAGGATTCTTCTAGGCAGAAGGCAGAGCATGTCGACAAGGGGACCTTTGGTGTGTTCTTCTCACATTCAGAAGGTGGCGACTTGATGCAGCAGTTGGGTGATGCAAAGCAAGTTGGGGGCATGCTGGAATATTTCCAGGGACCTGCTGGGGGATCACCAGGGAATGTGACACATTCTGCCTGTAGCTTTGGACCCATGAAAGAAATCTGTCTGTGCAGTGAAAAGATTCTGTATTTTGCCCATCAGGAGCTCTGCACTGGTCAATGATACCTGACTGCCTTCAGAGTCCAAATGGCAGAATCACCAGAGGTGGGTTGAACCATTCAGGTTCTCTTTGTAGGAAAGAGTCAACGGATGCAGATTTCCCATCCAGAATTTTGCACAAACTGTTCTGCAGCAAAGACACCTCCAAGAGCTGTGATATGCCCTTGCATGCATGTCATCAAAGCTAACTGAAGGTGAGTGGTTGATCCATCCAAGACATGGATACCCATCTTGGGCTGAAATCCGGTATGGAATCAATAATGCCTCAAATCAGTCCAGAATTTGAAGAATTGGACCAATGGAATCTACAGTAGGATGGCTTTTCCTGGGTCACATGGATTCTGCAGCCCAATCAACCATGAAAAAATCTGTAACTTTGGATACATTTTGTTATAGAAAAAATAAAAAAGATTTTAAAAGGTCTATTTGCTTCACAGGCTAAG
This sequence comes from Varanus komodoensis, assembly GCF_004798865.1. Taxonomy (NCBI): domain Eukaryota; kingdom Metazoa; phylum Chordata; class Lepidosauria; order Squamata; family Varanidae; genus Varanus; species Varanus komodoensis. Next base: position 7,426,874 of record NW_025335548.1, read on the forward strand.
GTACAAAAATATGTCTTTGTCATGGATCTGTTTTCTGTTGCAATCTTCCGAGAGAATTTCAGTTCTTAGGCAGAACAGAAATGTAACTGATACGCATAATAATGTTCCTATTTCGGTGGGGTTTGGCTTATTTTGGGGCATGCAGATTTGTGCAAAAGCACACAAATGCACAAATGCTACCAAGAGCTAACAACAGAATGAAAAATGCCTGACAATTTTTGCGAATTGAAATGATTTAACTAGGTCCATACATCCCTAGTAGCTATACGCGAGGTGAACAGCTCCTCCCACTTTAATTTATTTAATTTTTAATCCCCCTTTATTCTGGGACAATAAACGTCTTCCAGGCAATCCAGCTCACCATTGGATGACCCCCAAACAAGGCTCTGTCATGTGCCTACATGCCATGTTCTAGGACCTCATCAGGGCTTCCTCCAGAGAGGATCTGACCATGAAGACCCAGAAGGTGACATGAAAGGACATTACAGTGGCACCTCTGGCATGCTCATACAGGCCCAGGGATGGGAGACACATGGTACTCACATGGTACCATTCACCCACCTGGGCTCCCCTGTGAAGTGGAACACACTGGATTGGCGCACATGTGCAGCTTCATGAGTCATGCGCAAAATTCCTGGCAAAGTCTGACATTTGCCAATGAAAAGAGGGCAATGCTGCCACTCATGCTTGCCACCTTGAGCCCAAGGATGTCCCACAAGCTGGACTTGCCCAGGCCTGCTGGGCAGAGCATCCTTCCCCGGGCCAGACACATATGGTCCTTCCTGGCCAGTGTGTTCCCAGGCCTGGCTAATAATATAATCTTGGCTCCGTCGACCTTGATGCACAAACCATCTCACTTCATTTCACAACCACAGGCTGATTCATTAGCAAGGCAAATGATGCCACGGTTTAGCTGTGCATTTTGACCACTGCACTTTTACAGGCTGGATGGCAATAGGGCAGAGCCATTTCTGAGGTGAAGTGCCCTGTGGCACTTTTGAGCCCTGGGGCTCTCCAGGCCTGTGCTTTGCTCATCAAAATGCTCTTTGCACAGTGGAACATGCTATGGCTTCAGAGGGAAGAGCAATTGCAAGCATCAGTGAAATGTCTCCTGGAAGCTGGCGAGGTGAGAGTGGAAAGGAGGTCTCCTGGTTGCTCAGGAGGGAAGCTCTAGATGCTTGAGTGAGAAGGCTATTTAGGAACCTCTGGACTGAATCAGGCCACACTGGGCTTCCAATCTGGCCCGATATATTTGAGGTTCATGGGATTATTTCAGCCTGACTTATTTCATAGGTTTGTTGAGTGAAGAGGGGTAGAGTGAGGATCTTCTCAGCCCTCTGTGAGCAACAAGTAAGGGCCGCATGGCCCTTGGAGGCCTTGGTCCATGTGGTCACTAGGTTGTACGCTGCCACAAAATCCCCCCGGGGTTGTGGTTCAGCACCAGGGATAGCTCTTTAGAAGTTCAGGCTGAAGCCTGGAGTGGATGCACTGCCCCAGTGACCTTGGAGACACAGGACTGACCAAGGACTTGGCTGCCCACCCTTGATGGAAGCCACCCTGGACACCTTGGAATCAGAGAGGATGAAAATGACTGGCTGAGCCTTTGACAGGGATACTTTTTGGACAGATCCACCCAAGGCTGAAGGTCAAACGGGGCCCCTTTGGGAGTGGGACATGCAAGGGGTTGCAGAACCCAGGCGGAAATTGAAAATGGTGCAGCTGTAACCCACCCTCCCCACCCCTCTTCCCCTCCTCTGCTGTAAGCTGCTGGGGCAGAGACTGCTCTTTTGTGTGTGCAGCATCACACATACCAGTGGCGACGCCAGGAGCTCTCAAAACAACAGCCAGCTGCCCTTTCACGCTGCAAACGAGGGGGAAAAGAGCACATAGTGTGAAAAGCTGTTTGCCCTGGGTTGCCCCCTCCCACCTTGTCGTGCCCCTGGCAGAGGAAGAATGGATCTCAAACAAACTCTCCTGAGGATCAGGGCTCCTCTTGTTCTGCTGGCATTCCGTGAACACAGTTCAGTCTGGAGCTTATCTCGTTCTGCCTCCTGGTGGTGAAATGGCGTCCATGCCTTTTTCCGTATCTTGATCCAGGTTTTCCCTGGCTCCTGAACTGATGCTTACTTGAACAAGAGCAGTGAATCCAACCTCTCCTCAATGCAGAATTCTGTCAACACTCCCTCAGTTGTGATGTGCCACATCCTTTCATCGAGCTCCCACAAGAACTTCCTCCATCACTCATACCTTGGTCACCTCTAGAGTAGACGACTGTAATGGGATTTCCTCTGAGTACTGCTCATCAGCCACCAACTGCTTAAAAATAGTATGCAGCCTTTTAACTAGCATAGGATCTTACTTATATTGAGGAGCTGATGTTTTTAAATTGCAGTGTTATTGGGTCTGATTATCACTAATTTCATTTCTATCTAATTTCATGAACATGCCATTCGAGTGTTTCATTTTACAGATCTTGTATGGTAACTGTTTATTATGGTTTTGTGGTTCTCTGTACTGCAAAATGCTCAGATTTGATTTTGAATTGTAAATCATAACTATGAATGATGATGACAACAATGATGATGATGATGAAGAAGATAATAATTAATAATAATAATACAAGGTGAAGGTAAAAGGAAGTAAAGAGCAGCTTGAGGATTTTAAAGGAATTGGGGCTGGGGAGCATGGGAGTGTTGCTGTCAGATGGGCAGATCAAGCTATATTTTTGTTTTTGAGTGTTTTGCAGATGGGCCATCCAGATGCAATATGCTCACCCTAAACCAAGGACAAGGAATGCCAGGCCCTGGTTCATGCTGCTGTTCCCCTCTCCATGCCCTAAATTCCAGGGGAATCTCATGCAATAAAACAATGAATATCATTACCCTGTTGCACTGAAGAAGGTGAAGATCAGCACATGGTAAGTGGGTAAGTGAAAGCCACAAATAGGGGGAGAGGAATCCTGTGGACCCTGGAGAACACCCAAGGACCATGGGACTTTTGCAGGGGATTCCCTTCCCTGGCCTGGGATTCCCACTAGTGATCCCTCCTCCTGGCTCTTTCCAAAAGCTCAGAAAGAGCCAGGCCAGGGTTGAGGAAGAAGTTTGAGCAGAGGACCATGTGTTTGCACATCACCACAGCAGAGCTTTTGTGCATGCTTGGAACTGGCGATTCTGGTGACAAGCCCTTTACGTTCCCATTTCTGTTCTTCTGGTCACAAAAATGGGTGGAAAAGCAGTATTACCAGCTGAATAATAACAATAATAATACCACCACCAACAGCAGCAACAGCAGCAGCAGCAACAAACTACCACAATAATCCACCTGTATTACTGTATGGTGCATTACAGCCTAACACCACAAAGAGGCAGCAGTTCCTAACAGTCAACAGACTTGAAGGAGGGAACCCTTTTCCTAGAGAAGCACTTTGTCTCCTCTGAGTTAATGCACCATCCTGCAGCATTCGCCTCCTAAGCCTTTCCCCAGGCCATCCTGTTTATTCCATCTCTTAAATATCAAGGCACTGAACTTCCAACAGTTAAAAGAAGCCCTTCATTCTGAAAGGTTAATTTCAACTTTCCCAGGCCGAGGCTTCCTATTCCTTTGTTTTTGAGGGGAGCCTGACTAACAGAAATTTGGCAAGTATTTCCCACAGGGGAGAAAAGAGAAATGAAAGGAAAGCATTTCAATGGGTGATTTCCTATGTGTCCACCTAATGTTAAAGGCAAAGCAGCCAGGCGAGAATATAATTCTCAGCAGAAGGTCTTCTCAATTATGTTTTAGCCCCAGCATTATCCTCACAACATGCTTTCTTTTTAAATGCACAAGTCGGATGTGCAATGCAATGTTGCGGTAAGGAGTTCTCTGTTAGGTTTTCCAGGCAGTCAGACAACCTGTCAGCCATGCCCTTTCGGATTGCCCTGGAAAATGCCTTCATTTCTTTCCCTCAAGTATTGATCCCACCCTTAACAAACAAACAAACAAACAAACAAACAAACAAACAAACAACCTTCTTTCTCTCTGTAATGTTGGCTTTACTTTAGGAGACAAAGCTTCCTTTCTCCCATTCCGTGATGAAGACAGTCAGGTCAGGGCTTGGCTGCACCAGTCAGAGAAATGGCCACAGGAGGGCAGCAAAGTCTTTAGGAGACCACAGCTTGGACCTGGGACCATCCTGCAGCCTGGATGGTCAACTTGCAGGGAGTGGGATGCAGCCCCTTCCCACCAAAAGGGGGTTATCTGAGCTCACCCTGGGAACCTGCCCGCGAGGGTGTTTCATCATGGCATGGTATACTTCAGTGCATCCAGTTAGGGGCCCCACCCTTCAAGAAAGATGGAGACCAGCAGGAGGGGGTTCGGAGGAGGACAGTCTGGGACTGGAGGCAAAGCCCTCTGAGGAGAGATTGAAAGAACCTGGCATGTTTAGCCTGGAGAAGAGAAGAGTAAGGAGAGTCATGATCACACTTTTCACATACTTGAGAGGCAGGCACCCTGAGGATGGCCAAGATCTCTTCACAGTCACCCAGAGTTCAGGAAGCAAATAATGAGTTCAAGTTGCAGGAAGCCAGGTTTTTTCTGGACATCAGGAAAACCTTCCAAACTGTTAGAGCAGAATGGCAGTGGAACCAATGATGTAGGTTCTTTGTATGCTCTTCTACAATGGATGCATTCAAGAAACAGTTGGTCAGCCAGGAGTCCTGCCCTGAGCAGGAGGTTGGACTTGATGGTCTTAAAGGCCCCTTCCAAAGCTATGATTCGATGATTATATGTACCAGTTGTTTGCATGCAGCTGATTAAAACCTAGAGAACCAAATAATGCCTTGCAACGAGTCCCAGGGCCATGGCCACTTGTTTCGCCATCCCCAGCCTCAGCAACTGTTCTTGCACTGGTTCACCAGGGACCTCAGGGATCATCCAGTCCAACCCTTCTGCACTGCATGGAGCAGTTGCATCATCCCTGATGCTGCCCAGCCTCTTCTTCAATAGCTCAATTTCTTCAATACCATTTTATGTGTGCAGAGTAAAGTTTCATGAACTTTTAAAATTTGCATGTTCCCCACCAGATTAGCCCTAGCTGTAGGCCAACCTACAGACTGAAAGAGATGTTGGAGGGCAGATCCAGTGGGCCAGTTTGTATGATGTGAGGGTAGTCCATAAGCCATGGTCACTTGGACAGCAGCCCAGTACACGAAATTACCCTGACCAGGCTTTGCTTCTCATGGCATCCAAACCCAACAAGGGAAACTTGTTGGGGTGTTTGGCAAGTCACCCATGGCCTGTTGCCAGCTTGTGTTTTTGGGCCAACAAGCCACCCTTGCCAGGTTTGGATGATATGAGAAGCCTTGAAGAAGAGCCTGGATTGGTGACTTGGAGCGCATGGGGTGCTGCAATGTACCATGGCTTAAACAAACCTTGGTGGGCTGCAGTGACTGTGTGAACCAGGACAACCTGGCCACTCAGTCACTGCCAAAGAGTGTGAGGAAGGATGCAGCTGGTAGAACAGAAGTGCTGCTAAAGGAGCTGGGGCTTCACCTTTCCCTTCAGGACCACTTTTCCCCAATACAACCCTGTCCCAGCCTTGGTACCCATGTGCCAATGGGAAGAGGAACAGAGGCTACGGAATCGTGCAGGAGCTCATAAACAGCGCCATTGGCAGGTCTTGAAAAATTCAGGCAGTTGTGTTGTTCCATCTCTGCTTGAGTGTGTGTGTGTGTGTGTGTGTGTGTGTGTGTGTGTACAATAAACAAGGCAGTGTTGTGACTTTGCCATCTGTTTTTCTTTTCATTACTGGAGTCCCTCTCTGTTGTTGCTTCATGTGTCTGGGTGTATTTCCACTTGTTCCCGGAATATCCATTTTTCCTTCAGCTACTTTGAAGGATTACAGCTAAACTGAGAAGGGGCAGAGAATGAAGAGGCAGTAGGATGGCAGGCTAAGACTGTTCCCCAGCCACTGCTTCTCCTCTCTGAAGAGCATCTTCTCTTTCTCTTGGTTGGTGGTCCCCGATCTACCCCCAAGTGCTTGGTTAGACCCTCATCAAGGAGCAAGATGAGTTGCCAGTGCGAAATCCCCCTGTTGGCTTGGGGCAAGATGCCAATAAAACACCAAGGTTGCATCCTCTGAATCGAAACCTTCTGGGACAGACCTTTGGACACGCTGTCCAGTCAGGTGCTCATGTAATTGTGAGGGTCATCGTACCATGGCCATTAAGTTTTTAGGAGTCTGCTTCTCAGCTGTCATTTTGCAGTCAGCTCAAGTTATGGCTGAACCATTCATTAGTGGAAAGCACTTCTGTTCAGGTGACATTCTGAAGTTTCTCGAGCACGATGCCATGTTGCCAAGGATGTGTTCACGAAGAGCAGAGAGATGCAATGTAGAAAGAAAAACGCTCCTCTGAGGACCCAACTTTCCTTTGTTTGCTTAGATGGGTGTGCATCACACACACTCTCACAGGTCCTCAAAGTGTGGCACAGTGGGCCAGGCGGAGGGTCAAGTTGGTAGGAACGGGCTGACGCAAAGGTGCTGGGCATGGGTGCCCAGCAGAGGCCATATGGAAAGCCTCCAAAAGCCTTTTGGGGGTCAAGTGGCCCCCACAAGCTTTGAATCACTCTCACAATCTTTCTCCCTGTGAGCATTTATTGGTGTGTATACGTGTCTCTCGGTGTCCTGGACTGGCCTAGAAAAAACATGCTGCAAGACAGGCATCCTCAGGGGGTGAAGATCCACCCCCCACCCCCTCTCCCTTTAAGCCCCGGGGTGAAAGGAGGGAGCATCAGGAATCTTGCTTTGTGCGTTGACTCCCAAATTCCCAGCCCTGCCGTACAGAAGATGGACTCTCTGCATCACTCTGTGCCCCTTGGCAGCGTGATGGCAGGGCCCCAGGCATGGCCTGCAGGTCCCCAACCCACTGACTGACCAAACAGTCAGGGTGGGAACTCCAGGCTCAGCTGGCCACAGCTTTGGGCTTAAAGGATCAAGGCAGCTTCCTGACTTTCTAAGCAGAGATTGCGTCCTCACCGCTTAGAAGTGTGTTATTTATTATTTATTTCTTATATTATTCTATTTATATCCTGCCTTTTTTCTTATTGAGGAACTCCAGACGGCTTACATAAATCTCCTCCTATCCATCTTAACTTATCCTCATGGCAAGAGCCCCGTGAGGGTCTGTGCCCAGCCCAAAGTCACCCAGTGAGCTCCACAGCTGAGTAGGGACTCGAACCCAGAGCTCCTGGATCCCCAGTTGCATGCTCTTAACCTCTACACCACACTCTGGTGAAGCAGAGGGTCAGAGTACCTCCTCCATAAGAAGACACAAGTCCAGATGATCTGGACTGCTCAGCAGTGGAAGCTGGTGTCTCCAAAGTCAGTTGGGGGGGTGTATCCTCTCCAGTGTTTAGTCTGGGCCTTTTTAGGTGCTCTCCCTAGTGCCAACTCTGTCTCCAGAATAGATTCAGCACCATGGAAAGATCCAGCAACATTCAGTCAGAGATCTGGAGTGGATGCTATGTGCCATCAAGAGGTCTCCAGTGTTTGGCAACCCTATGAAGATGTGCCCCCTAAAAGCTCCTCCCGTGGACAGCCATGCTCAGCTCTTGGCAACTCAAGGGCTTCCCCCATGGAATCGCCCCATCTCAGAGCTGGACTCCCTCTTCTTCTGCCGTTGATTCTTCCTCGTGTGATGGTCTTCTCCAGCAAGTCCTGCCCTTTCATGATGTGCCCGAAGTATGACCGCTTCTGTTTCATACTTTGTGCTTTTAGAGCAAGTTCTGGCTTAATTGGACCCTGGGCCACTTGTCCTTCTTTCTGTCAATCCAGGGCAGGACCAGGTTTTGAACAAAGCACTCTTCTTCCCATTGGCTGCCTTCACTGTCCAGCTTTCGCATGCACACGCAGCGGCTGGGAACACAGTCACGGAGATACACCACCCCGAAGAGCAAATGACCCCGGCTGGCCAGCGCACTGCATTGCGTTCCACTTTTAGCCCTGTGCTCTCCACCTCCCCTTCACATGCAACATCCTTTGTTTGCATGTGTGCTCCCTCTGCATTTACAGCTACAGGAAAGGCAGAAATATAAGCTCCGGGTGGGGAATTCGACTTGGCAGGCCACTGACTCAGTACACACCATGCCATCTAAATGACACCCACCTCAATTCCCACCCCCACCACACGCAACAATGAACTCCGTTTTGGCTCCCGTCACACTTAATGATGTTAATTGCTGAGTGCAAGGGTGGGGGGCAACCCCCAGATGAGGAATAGCAGAAAAGTTTGATAAGGAAGTTAAGATCAGTCATGTTCAAAGAGCAAAATGCAATTAAGAGGACACACTCTTTCGTGGCCAGTGGTTATTCCAGGCTTGCCAAAGGACATAAATTTTAAAGAATCCAAGCATTGAAAATGACATGTGGTAAAAGAATGAATGCCCCCCACCTGCTGTGCTTTACAGAAAAATATGCTTAATTTACAGAGCGTTGGATATCTTAAAGCTCTGCAGAAATGTATCTTTTCTTCTTCTTTTAACAAACTGGAGGAGAAAATGATGAGCAGTGAGTCGTTAATGAGGTCATTTGTGTGGTGAATCAGTTTTACTTTCTAAACATGTGAAAGCTGTTGTGTGAAAGTAGGAGATTTGGGCCAGACGGAAGCCCTGCAAAGGTGCTTTTCCCCAGCATGTCCTTGTTTTGGCCACATTTTGAATGCTGCTTGTTCTTCAAAGAATTCAAAGAGACACTTCAGTGGAAAGTGTTGATTCCCCCTATTCTTGGTGGCCTTGTGGATTGTATTCCATGTTATGTTCACAACCACCTGTGAGGTAAGGGGCAGTGACTGTTTTAGGGGTGAAATGCTGGGCAAGTGCAGGAACAGCAGCAGACAAGAGGAAGAAGAGGAGGCAGCGATGCTATTAGGCTGCTCTTCCGCTTCCCCTTCCGAGCAAAGAGAGTGCATGAAGCACTGGGCATGGACTCATTCCTCAGAGGAGGATGCACCCACTTGCCTTCGCAGGAGGAGCAAGGCAGTCAGTTTTGGAGGAAAGCTGAGGACCCGGATGTGTCTTCCAAGGGCTTCTGTACAATTTCAGGCCACGAGGTCCAGGGATGGGCAGAACCCTCTGGAATGACAGCTCCATGCCCTAGCATGCATTCTTTCTGTCTCCACATCATCCAGAATTAGATTGCGCAGGCTAACATACGTCCCCAGACCACTCCCTCCACCCCATCTGTCAAACCCTTTATCGGAGTGCTACCAATAGAGTTATCAGAATGACAGGCAAAGCCTCCATACCCCTTCTGTGCATTGGCTTTGAGTACCTCCACTGCATCCAAAAACATCTCAGCTGCTAAGCAACGACTCGGGGGCTAGGGGCAGGGCGGGATTTACATGACAGGGAAAACAGACATGAGTGTAGGAATGCAGATTGCTTCTCGCTCCCTGTTTCCGGAGCTCCGAAGATGAAATAGCGCACGGTCCAGGGAGCTCCATGGCTGCGTGGGAACCAGAACCCCAGCCTCCTGAGCCCCATTCCTGCATGCTAGCACCACACCATGTTGGCGTTAGCTCTTCCATGTCCACTGATATCGAGTGCAATGAGACCTATTCCCATACAACTGAACATAGGACTACACTTTTGATGTTTCTCCATGTAAAAAGCATTCCCCTGCGCCACGATGGAAAATTGAGCTCCCAGGCCAGCTTCTTGCTGTTGCCCTAATTTTCTGTGCACACGAATTATCTTCATGCAGAGCAGCAATTTAAGCTTGTGGACAACCCGAAGTGGTCCAAAGCAGGGTCCAGTCAGGGAGGAAAGGCGTCATGGGCTCCTTTTCCTCAACCTTGTACATGCCAAGTGCCTGTGGCACAATCAGCCCAGCTGCATTTGTGGCGCATGGCTTGCCATGTCCTTCAAACCTGGCAAGGTGCCTGGTGGGACTGACTTCAGAACCGCTCTGAGCCCATCGCTTATTGCAGGGTTCGGGGTGGGTTGGAAGGCAGCTCCCCCATGCGTTGTGTTTCCTTCCTCTGATAATCCCCAGCCTCACGAGAGCAGTTCATCCAAGCCCTCTTTTATTGCTTCTGCTCATAAAGCATCCAGTCAGGTCTCTGAGCATGCACAAAGTGGTTTGTTGACCCCAACTCGCCGATCATTTCCCCAAGGTCTCCTTATGACCCGGCCCTGTGTGACCCTTTCCTCTGCTCACTTCTCAGCTGAACAGTCTTCTCCCCGCTGCTGCCACCTTGGCCTGGGGACAAGTCCTGAGGGGAGGGGCTCACCTGCATTTGGAGATCCCCATCCCCCATATTATACCCAGAATCAGTCCACCCTTCTGCCCCTTCGCCTGCCCTTGAGCTAATTTCTGGAGCCTCCACCCACTTCGCTATTCCAGGGCCTTGTGCAAAGCCCTGCTCTTCCGCCCCATCCAGATATTCTGGTTCTGCCTCGGAATCTGAATCAGCAAAAGTCATGCGGGACCACTTGCCAGGCCTATGTCCAACTACACAGTTTGTCCCAGGGAACTTGGTACATCCAGGGACAGTGAAAGAAGCCCCCATGGCTCCATTTCCCCATGATTGCGTGAATCTGGCTACCCTCATGTCACTGATTCCCACTGCTGGAGAGGCAATTACAGCGGACCGTCACTTAAGGAATCTCTTTCATGGTACTCCCAACTTCCCCTTTTGCTGCTGCTCCTGTTAAGCCAAATTTTTTGATTACATTAGAGTAAACTTGTGCCTCTGACAAACAACACACCTTTGATCAGCAGTGTTCTGTCTTTGTTCTCTTCTCTATTTTTCCCCTTTAAAAAAGAATACCAAAAAGAAAGCAGACTCATAAATAACTCCTGCCAGGAGCAACATTACCCTGACATGTTGTACCTTCCTAAAGCATTTCCTTGACATTTGGGCTGTCTCAATAGAAAGCCACCGGCAAAACACCCAGAACCCAGCTGCAAAGTTCTCCCGAAAAATTCAGATCTGAATGTCTCCTAAAATTACTTGAATGCTTATCTTCAGGAGCGGTATCTACACCATGTTGCCATAAATGGTGCTGCGGAGAGTGAATGCAAACATGCACATCCTTCGCCAGGCTGGGAGCCAAATGTATTTGCTGCTGAAGGAGGAATGTAAGGCTGGGGGACAGGAGAAAGCACAACTTCTTACAAGAGACTGTGGGTTGAACTGCGGTTGTGTGCTTGCATGCTGCAGTCCCATAGGAGAGTGGAAAAGTTGCAAAGCATTGGTGCAACTCTTATGAGCGCATGATATTTCAGCTATCCATTAGAAAACTACACAAACTAGCAAGCCAAGTTCCTGGTCCTTATGATGGAAAACATATTAGTAGACATACGCACAGTGAAATCTCAGAAACACAGAGAGTTGTATTTCTAGTGGACAAAAGGAAGGACACCAGCACCAATTGCCCACACAACTTGAAGTAACCCCCCCCCCCCAAATTTGGAAAACAGACTGAAGCAGTACTCTAGTTTGGAGTGGTCTTGTTCATGCTAGCTCTGCCTGCATCCAGGAGACTCAATTCCATTTCCCCTCCTCACCGGTTTTCTATTTGCACATCCCTCCAACAGCCTGCTCATATTCTATGGTTTCTGACTCCTTAATTGGGCTAAATTTTATTTTCCATAGTTTCCTTTCTCCTCAAAAAAAAAAAAAAAAAAAAAAAAGAATCCATGCTTTTGAAACATCTTTGAGGTCCTCCTCACAAGCCTCCAGAGAGATCCCCTTTTCCACATATCAGATTCTTCCAAACAATTATTGATATCATTATCATTATTTAATAAAGCAGAATATGCAGAGAGTCCTGGTTTAAACAAAGGTGATTTGACTTTGGAATCATAATGACCAGAAATGATTAAAATTGACCCACCAGCAAATTTAAAGGCTTGCTGGAAGCAACAGCAAGGGGAAAGCAAAGACGGGGGGCGGGGTCTGTCTCATTTGCCCTCCTGTCTCCAGTAGGGTACCAGGGAAACTGTACTTTGGGGTTATTTGACCCCACCCCCCAGCCTCAGTTATTGGTATTCAGAGGATTTGGTGTATTTCATGTAGCTATAACTCATTTATTTGTTCGTTCATTATATTTATATTTATACATTATATTTATATCCTGACTTTGTCCTGCAAGGAACCCAAGACAGCTTCCTCTCCACTTCCCCCCACAACAACTCTGTGAGGGAGGCCAGGCCAAGAGTCACTCAGGGAGCTCTGAGGCGGAGTCCCAGGTCAATGCCATCCGGTCTGTCATGGTTAAAAGCCATTGATAGACTCCACTTCCTCTTTTGGGGGTGTAGAACATGAAGTTTGGGAGCCAACCTTGATCCACCCACAAGGTCCCAATCTGGCCCTCTGGAGGTCTCAAAGTCACCCTGCATCACAGCAACTCTTTCCTCCATCAATTGCTTGTTGGGCAGTTTCCCAGCTTTTGTGCCATTTTCAATTCCTAAATGGATGTATTTGTTAGATTTATACCCCACTTTTTTCTTATGACAGACTCAAAGCAGCTTACATTGCAAGACCTCCCAGCCCAGTGGGAGGATGCTGTCCGACACACCTGCGCTTTTGTCATAGGTTGTCGGCTTGGCCACTGAGGGCCAACAGAAAAGCTTGACCACAGGGAAACTTTCTGGTATGGAATGGTCCTCTGTTCTTTGACAGTACGTGCTTTAAGTCAAAATAGGTTGAGGCTTTTGACCTCACCCCTTCTGCCTTTGGCCCTGCCCATCACTGCAAGGTGGCCTCGAAACATCTCCGAAATGAAGTTCGGCCCTCAGCTAGACGGACGTTGGAGGCAGCTTCTGCCTGCATGCTTAATTCTCCTTAAGGGTCTTCCATGCTCATGGCAGCCATGGGGCAACGAGTTCTGCACATTATTTTGGTGTAGTGCAAAGAAATCGTTTCCTGTGCTGATTTCAGTGGATGATCCCAAGTTCTCAGTACGAGATGGCTCAATTTCCCCCAAATCTCTCATATCCACCCCACCACCCACTCAGCTTCTTTACGTGTTGCCAACAGCTTCCTCCAGCCTATTGGGCATCAATTTTACAAAGAAAGAATGGTTTGAGTTTCTCCAAGGAATTTCTACACCCTCAGTCACACTGTAATGCAGAAATAATGCAAAGTTCCGGAGGGTAAGGTCACATCTGCATTAAGTGGGCAACAAGCTTCTTCAGCTGTGTGGTTTATCGGCGTCTGTTGCAAAAGCTGCATTGGCGGCTGCAGAGAGTGCCTCCCTGTCCCCAGCCCAGCCCCACTCTCAGTCGCACCAGGAGGGAAGAAAGAACTCCTCTGAAAGATGTTGATAAATTTGTGTTTAACAGCTATAAAGGGAAGGATGACAGATTAGCCTGAAGGACTGTCTCTGGGCAAGTTGGCCTCTCAGAGACATCAGCTAGCACAGATGTGGAGAATGAAAATATCACCAAGGTGCCACTTTGCATCTTGTCTTCACTTCACATATGCATTTCTGTCCATCGCTCTCTTTTTCTCTCTCTCCTCGGCACACGTGCACACGCACACACACACACAAATACAGGCAGGGAACACATTTCACAGACTTCTAATCCTGTCTGGCTGCTGCGACAGTTTCTGTGGGACCACAGCCTCCTGACTTTCCTGTAGGCAAAATGATATCCTTGGAGACCGCGGCGGTCCTTGGGCCTTCCTATCATCAAATGTGAGACATTGTACATGTGCGCACATGCATGCACCAAAAGACAGCGATTTACACCTCTTCATTTTCCATCTCAGTTCTTTAACCCCTTTCTAGAATTGTGGCTATCGAAATCGGCATAATTGCCATGGGGCACTGCACCAGTGTGCTGCTGCTTTTCTATTCTCTCTCCCCACCCACTACCACTGCACTGTCACTTTGATTCAGTCTGCTGGAATATGCGCAAGCTATTTATAAAGCCCCCCTTTTATTTTGCAATTCAAATCTCCAAGCCTGTAACTCTAGCAGATAATCTCACAGCTTTTTGGCAGTCTTGCACTCCCAACAGTGAAAGCCAGAGCTGAAAGGGAGGCTGTTGTTAAAACTTAACTCCTGAGGGTATGCATTTCACAGTGAGCACTTTCTCTTTCCCTGGGTACCAGCCTGACTCCATCCTTTACACCTCACACAACCACCACACCACCTGGCATTTTGTCACAGAATCATGGAATACAGAATAGTGGAGTTGGAAGGGGCCGGGGGGCCATCGAGTCCAGTGCAGGACGCTCAGTTAAACCATCCCTCTCAGATGGCTGCCCAGCTGCATCTTGGATGCCTCCAGTGTGGGAGAGCCCACCGCCTCCCTAGGAAATTGCTTCCATTGTCATACTACTCTAAAAGTCAGGAATTTTTTCCTCATGTCCAGCTGGAACCTGGCTTCCTGGAACTTGAATCCTTTATTTTGTGTTCTGCGCTCTGGAATGATAAAGAAGAGAACCTAGCCTTCCTTTTTGAGATAGCCTTTCAAGTACTTGTAGAGTGCTACCATATCTCCACTCAATCTTTTCTTCTCCAAGCTGAACATGACTCGCTCCTTCAATTGCTCCTCACAGGGCTTTCCTTCCAGTCCCTGGATCATCCTTGTTGCCCTCCTCTGAACCCTTTCCAGTTGTTTACATCTTTCTTAACTTGTGGAGTCCAGAACTGGCCACAGTACTCCAGATGAGGCCTAACCAGTGCTGAGTAAAGGGGAACTACATAGTACTTTATGGGATTTGGAAGTTATACTTCTATTAATGCAGCCCAAAACAGCATTTGCCCTTTTTGCAGCCACATCACATGGTTGACTCACACTCAGCTGGTGAGCTACAGCAATCCCAAGATCCTTCTCCTTTGCAGTATGGTGAGCCAAGTATTCCCCGTCTTGTAATGATGCATTTGGTTTATTTTTCCTAGGTGCAGAATTTTGCATTTGTCCCAACTGAAGTTCATTCTGTTGCTTTCAGCCCAGTGCTCCAACCTATCAAGATCACCTTGAATCTTCTTTCCGTCTTCCAGGGTATTAGCTATCCCACCCAGTTTGGTGTTATCTGCAAAATGTTATCATTCCCTGTGCTCCCTCATCTAAGTCGTTAATGAAAATGTTGAAAAACTGGGCTGAGGACTGAAACCTACAATTTGAGAAGGTGCCATTGAACTCTTGGAGCCCCATTTTGTAGCCAACTGTGGGTGCATGTGTTAGTTATTCCATCTAGCCCACTTTTAGCTAGTTTGCTAATCAGGATACGAAGCAAAATGCCCTGGCAAACTGTTTCTTTTATGTCATGCTTGCATCAGCCCTATAACGTATCAAATATATAAATTTGATGAACCTGGAAATTCTGGGAAGGAAGATGCTCTAAGAGGAGGAGGTGGAATGGCCAGGAATGTTCCCCAGCAATTGGTGGATTTAGGCTTACTGGGCCATCAGGACTAGCGGCATGGGTAGACTTCTCCTCCCTGAGGAGCTCTGTAGGATCAGGCCAAAGATCATCCAGTCCAGCATTCTGTTCACATGATGGCCCACCAGCTGCACTCGGGAAACTCATGAGCAGGACTGACTTGCAATGGGACCCTAGCACCTGTGTTCTCAACTCAGTCCCAGGTTTGCTTCCCTCGGTCGCTTGCCCGTCCATGCCTTGCTTGCTCTCATCTGTTCAACAACCCACTGAAGACGTGCAGAACATGGCCTGACCCATGGGGACCACATTCGACTGATGGAAGGGGCTAAAGGCAAAAGGAGTGGGAACTGAATGCCAGTATATTTCATCCGGAGGTGCTGGAAGGAGGGATGGACAAAAGCTGGGAAGTCCCTAAACGGCTGGAGGGGGGAATGGAGAAGGAGGCATGGTCTTCTAGAAAACCCCAGAGGTCTCGGCTAGACCATGCGAGGGCCACATTTGAGCTTCCTGAAGGCTGACTTGGCTGTGCTTCATCACCAGTCTCTTTGCAGCACTTCCTACAGAATAAAATCTGACTCAGCGCTCTGAAGTATTCCTCACCCCGGCCTTATTCAAGAGTTCCCTACTCCTAAGCTGATTATCTCCATTCATCAGTGTTTGAGTCAAATTAATCCTCCTCATGGATCATATTAAATTGTTTCTCATTATCTGCTCAACTCTCCAGTCAGCACCATTTGTACAGCTAAAATCTACTTGGCTGTACAATAAATCAAGACCTTTTGTGTGCGACAATGCGAGGGAAGGAACGGGAGAAGACGCAGGTAAAGTCAACCAAAATGCTTGTTCTCCTGCTTGACTCGTAACATCTCAGCTTGCACACCTCTGCCTTTTCTTCTTCCTCTGCAGGTCGGCTGCTGTGACAGTACAGGGGTTTCACAATTCAAAATTGGGTGCTTCAGAGCAGTTTAATGATAATCTATCTCCAAAGTCCCTCTCTTTGGATGCCTCAATGGGAAGTAACGGGATGGAGATAATTTGTTCAAGAACAAGTCTCTTAGCATGCATTTGCTGTCCAGTGGATGAAACGAAAGCTCATCTCTGAGTTTGTTCAATTGACGCTGCCCTTTCCCCATCCCATCAACACCTATTGGCATTTCTGGCTGACCACCCTCAGCAAGCTGGAAGGAATTGTCCTTCTGTTAGGACAACTAGCATGGTAGCAACAAATGAGATGGGATACGCTGTGGGCAGCAGCAAGACTCCGAGTGAGTGTCAGTCTATGCAATAGAATCCTTATGGGCTGTTCTACTTGGCAAAAGTCCTGCCAGGGTCAGGGAGGTCCCCCACACCCTCTCCCATGACCTGTGACTTTTGAGTTGGAGATCTGGAAGAATGGACCCAGAGCGTTATCATTTCTACCACTTAGCCCAGCATGCGAAATGAGTGCCACTTAGGTTCAGCGGGCCAGACGAAGCATAAGTGCCTCTGTTGAACACAGTTCTGGATCTCAGCAGCCCAAGGCAATGATCAATGCATTTTTCTGAATTTGGTTTTGCAAGGTTGGTCCCAAATAGAGTGCTGTGGTTCTCAATCTTGGATAGCCTCTTATTATATCATTCTAGAAAAATTTAAAAGAATCTCCATCTCCTCCAAATATATTTAAGATGTGGGGAATGAAATTAATATTAGTCAGGGCACTTACAGAAATCTCAAAGCACCTGGTGCTGCAGAGCCACTCAGAGGGTAGGCTAGGAAGCACTCAGTTCAAAGCTGGCCTCACCTTATATGCAATGCAGGCGATGGCTTGCAGCAAAAGACAAGCCGTCTCTGTTTTCTTAAACAACCCCATCTATGATACAGGGATAATAACTTTGCCTTGCTTTACAAGGCAGCTGAAAATTCAATGAGGTAAGTAGCCTGTAAAGGATCTAATAAGCCAGATTAATACTAGGTATACAAAGACAGTTACCAGTGCTAATGACGGTGCTTGAAGAGTTTCCATAAACTCTTCAATGAATAAACTTCAACTTTCCAAGAGGGGGCAATCTTTTGGGCCATGCCTTCATGGCATAAATCTAGGGGTGCATGGCCAGATTTGCACGGTGACCTTTTTTAGACTAAGCAGCAAAAGCCATTTAGTAAGCTGACTAGTTGCACAAGTGCAGTTCTACTTTACGAGGCCAGGGATTTAGCATCAAACGCTAGAGAAGGCCGGCAAATATTGGACGGTGCATCAGGCATGAGCACACTTCTCCCTTCACTGCCCTGATTCTTGGCACAGTGGGGAACTGGGCTCCTATGGGTGGGACAGTTGTCTTGACATGACATGATTGCTCGGCCCAAGGAGAAGGCATCGAACCACGAGATCCCAGCTGAGAGCTTTGATGGGGAAGGTTTTAGTCCTGGAGTTCAGTCGACTCTAAACTGTTTGGAAGTTACTCTCTGGTTTGAAACAGGACTGTGACATTCTATGCAAAGAAACACAAACTATGGTATAGTATTTTATAAAAGGACTAATACAAATTTTATAATTTTGTGTGTGTGTATAAAATAAAAGGGCTAATATTGCCTGTTTTAGTATATTTATACTAAACATTTCTCTTCTTTGTTCTGCTTCTGGATACACAACACACTTACATATTAGTGCTGTGCTGAAAATTTATCTTATTTTTTGTTCACCGAGTCACTTTGAGAGAAATCAATTCAAAGGAGGAGAAGGTTCCTTGTGCTTGCCTTACTTGGGAGTCAGCTCAACAGTGTGCATCCTGGCCTTACATGGGATGGAAAAGCTTTACATACATACATACATACATACATACATACATACATACAATCATTTCACCAGCAACTGGTGTCTCCCAGGGTTCCCACACTCCTATTAAAGCCAGGGAAAGACACCATGAAATAATTTTATGGCTATTCCTAAGTGACACCTTACCCAAACATCTCCAGGGCTTCTCATTGGTGAAGGCAGCACTAGTGGAATTCTTTGGTGCCATTCAGTGCTGGCTGAATTATGTGTGGTTCCTTTTAAGGGAGAAAGAAGGAATGGGGGAGATGCCAATCTCCCCCCAAGTGCCATTTGTGGGGAGGGGGCAAACAGTGGGCGATGTCTTTCTCCTTTATGCCCTCCATGCCTGCAGTATTCCTGGAAGTATCTTTTTGGTGTTACTGGTCTGATCCAGCTGGACTTTCGGGGCATTCTTAACAATGGATCGTTTTCTCTTCTCTTCTCCCTTTCCATGTCCCTAAAGACATACATTCCCTCATACTTTTTCAGCTTCAAAGCTTCTTCCCACTAATACATCCTGAAAGCAGAACTGACATTAAGCTACGGAGCACCTGAATGAAGACGTGACAGATTTCCTTAATGCAATGAAAGCTTCAAGTTCTTTATGCAACAGCTTGGGGAGGAATTGGACCTCCTGAAAGAAAGGACACAAACATGGAAAGATTGTTGGATGCAAGACAAAGAACAAAGATGGGAGACTTGGCACCTGGACAAGAAATAGCTCTTGCAAACAAATAGGGCTAAATTTAGAATGAGTTGGCAGCGCAAAAGTCATGCTGTGAGTGCCTCTTGAAAGCCAGTGATGGACTCCAAAGCTATGCTAAAGAACTTGGAAGGTACTGAAGAGGTTCTGCCAAGCTCTCCACAAGGCGACATCTCTGCATCTTCAGGTGCTTCTACTGGAAACAAACTGGCTTTAAACAAGGACAAGGGATGGGAGGGAGGTGCATTTGAAATGCTTGGCCTGGGGCACATTTCCCTTTATGCACTTGACAAACAGAAGATAAAAATTTTAAAGGAATCTTTAAAAGTCATGTGGTGTGTACGGAGGCCTCCTTGGAGTGACAAATGCTACATGAAGGGGAAACATTGCAAAACCCCTCACTTCTCCCTCTTTCTCACCTTGGTGCCTCCAAGATGCATTGGAATGCAGGCTCTGCCATCCCCAGTGGGTGAAGCTTTATACTTCTCCTTGACGGGCATCAATGCTAAGAGAGTAATTGGAGCTCAGAGCAAGAAGGCATGTGCAGGCAACTGGATCAGGCTGTGAGTTCCCTGTAGGGCCCAGACAGACGTCCTTGGAAAGTCCACAGGTAGGGCAGGAAGGCAATATCTCTCCCTTTGCTTCCCTGCCCTAGAACCACCATTCCGATAAAAAGTTCCCCTGCACATGGAGTTGTATTCCTAAGTATTGTAGATTAAGCCAGGAGAACAGCCTGGTCCAGCAGGCGCTTGCTTGCTTGCTTTATAGTGGCCAACCAGATGCCTACGGGAGGTCAACAAGGAGGATACGAGGGTGATGGCCATCTTCCAGTGTTGCTTCTCAGCAGCTGAAATTGCTGGCTAGATTGTCTCCACACCCAGAGCTTCCACCATTACTAACAGCCATGGGTAGACCTGGCCTCCCAGTCTGCTGCCTCTTCTTGTTCCTCCTCCTTCTCTTCCTCTTCCACCATCATCAGGCATTTGTTGAAGTCTCCTTGGAAAGCCACCTCCTACACAATGGCCAACACCTCATCTCACACAGCAAATTCCGCAGCTTAATTTTCCCCTGGGCACCTCTCTCTTGAATTTGCTGAATGTACCGACCATTTCCATTGCATTACCCTGATTTCTTGCAGTATGAAGGATGGGGCAAGGGGTTATCCTCCCTAACCACACTTTCCTGGTGCCACATTTCATTGTACAAGCCTCTGGCATGCCCTCTCATTCATTGCAATCATTTCAAAATCAGCAACTGCCCCTCCCAAATGTCAGGCTTTGAATCCTGTAACCAGCCCAAGTCCTGGAATCATTAGAAGTGCAAAGAACATAACTTCTCAAGTAAAGCTTTCAGCTGAATGGGTATAAAGTGAGGAGCACAGGATGGGGTGTGATCGATGTTGCTTGCACTCGGGCCACGAAGGGAGGAAGAGGCGCCATTTGGCATAACACACCAAGGCACTGGTACATCATCCAGGAATACAGTTTGGCAACCTGGTTCTGGGCTTATAATTAATCCAACTTCAAATGCAGCCTCCGGTATTGTGAACAGTGGCTCTTCCTTCCTGGCAGATATATGTAGCATGCTTTGGAAAAAGCAAAAGTACAGCATAGGACACGTATCTTGCAAATATAAATTACTTCTCAGATGAAAATAATTCAGCTATTTGCTGACCGAGGTTCCCCCCTCTTTGGATGTTCTAAGCTCACACTCATCCGGCACGAACTGCAGGGACAAACCTGGCTCAGAAACTTCCCAGCATGTTGTTATTTTTCAAGCGCAGTTCTGTGGAATGCTGACTGGGTCCTTCTACAAGAAAGAAAACTCTTGCAGAAGTCCTGAGCAAAGCTTCGTGGGACCAGCTCAAGGATCATAACTTCCTGCTTGCAAAGACAGGGTGAGATGGCGCTTCATGTTTGCTGCCAGGAGTTGCCACCAGACCTCACGAATACAACTGTTGACCCTGAGCCTGTCACGGTTGGATGGGTTTCAGATGGGTTGGTTTGGAAGATCATCTGCCACCTGCTACCATCCCATGGGAAAGGGCCACACCTCCGTGGTCAAGCACACGCTCTGCCTCCAGAAGGTCCCATGCACAATCCCCAGCATCCACAGAGAAGGCTGGGAATGATGTCTTAACATTCAGGGTTGTTCCAAGTTAGGGTAGACCAGGGCTGCTGAACCACAGCTCTGCGGGCAGTAGCTGGCCAATCTAGTTGCCTTCCAGATCAAGGGTCAAAGGACATCTTGGGGAAGCTTATTTATTTATTTAAAACATTTTTATCCTGTTGAATTTCCAAAATGGGTCTCCAATGTTCTGGTGGTGCATGGAACTAAACGACAAAAAAACATCCTGTTGTGTAACTTGAAGTGCTTCCTGCCAGGAAGTCAGTCTCAGTAGATGGAGAGAAAACAGCACCAAAGCCACAAAATGGATGGTAGGTGGAAGAAAAGGGTGACGGCAGAGAAAAAGGGAAGGTCTTCTAAGCAGTCACAGGGGCCTAGAGTGAGACCACTGGATGGTCAGCTCTGCCCCCAGGTCCGCGATTCCGAGCCCCGGCTGTGCACTGATACATGGGATAGCCGGTTCTCCTTGACCTTGATTTTTCCTTGTGACCGGCTGCATGGAGCTAACTTGAACCAGGAAGTCCTCCAAGTGGTGGTGGGGGCACCCAGCAATTTATTTTTAACAGCTTCAATGCTCACATCAGGGGGTTTGCACTGTAAAAGAAAGGTGTGCACAATTAAGCTGTTTCTCTCAAAGACTCAGGGTGAGAGAACACCTTTTACCAGGGATGATTTCTGTCAGGAGAAGCAAGCAAGGAAGGGAGATGTCAGGTTTCAATTGTGCTTGGGCAGAACAAAAAGCACCAGCAGGGCACTCTTAAAGGGCATTGTGAACTGATGCACAGAGACAATGGTCACACCCGATGACGTGCTCCCTGCCTGGGCTCTGGCCGACCAAGCCTGCAATCCTAAGCTAACATCTCTGAAATCAAGCTCTTGGAGAGAAAGGGGTTGTCCATCTGAGCAAACATGACCGAGGCTGAGAAGTAAACAACAGACTTTTCAAAGGCCATCTGCCTGGCCTCAACGATGTCCTGTTGGAACCTGTTTGTGTTTCCCATAGTTAAATCATGGAATGTGCTTCCACAGGATGTGGTGATGGCCTGGATTGGGGAAGGGGCTTGGTCAGCTCAGGCATTTCTAAGGAAGATAAGGGTGTTGATCTTAACAGAAATGATTACAGCCTTCCAAAAATTGCAGCTAAAGGGGTAGCTACAACGAGCAAGGACAGGTGGACTCCTTTGCTTGTAATCTGAATACTTGCTGATCCATACAATCCCAGAGTGGCGTGGAAGCCATGTGAATGTGGCAGGATTCCACTCTTCTTGAGGACACCAGCTAGAAGGTAGTCCCCAAACCAGCTCAGTATGCTCCTCAGAGAGATGACTGAACTGTGAAGTGCCCCTCACCTGATTTAGTAGATTGAGTCTTCTGCAAGGCTGAGGAGGCAGTTTCTGCAGAGGTCTCATCCTCTTAGTGAGAGGAGGATGGTGGGCTGCATCCTCTGGCTGGGAGGGTACGGAGTATGGTATTGGCCAGTGCTGCCTGAGCTTGTGTTGGGTCCTCCTTAGGGTCTTCCACAGCACTCTTGAAGGTGCAGACTTTGCAACCTGTGGTCCAGTAGGAAAAAGGCTCCAGGCCCCACTTCAGAAGAAGAGACATTCTTTTCCATTTGGCCAGGTTGACCTTCTCCTTCTCCTTTCAGTCCCAGAACCCACCTGCCTTCCTTCTCAAAGTCTACACTCTACACTAGGATCTACTGGTGATCTGCCCATATCTGCAAATCTGAGTAATTTACAGCAGGACTCTCAAGGTCTCCAGGTTCCAATGGTTGAACAGTGGAGAGCAATCGGTCTACAAATGGAAGCACAGTAGCTCAAATGTGGATATATACACAAAAGACATCCTTGTGTGTGGCTTACAGGGTAAAACAGATATTCGCAGTTCCCCTGGACCATCACTTTAAACTGGGTTCAACCTGGTAGACTGTGGATTCCAGTAGATCGCCCCAGTAGATCCCACAAGTCTGCCATCCACTGCAACAAACAGGGTGCTTCCTCTGATGAACTCATTGCCTTTGGGGTGGGGGCAGATTGGCATCCATGTAGGCCTCCAGGGACTGTGCTGGAGCAACCATACCAAAGCTAAGTCTGCTCAGAGATCGAATAGCAAACCCTCTGGAAACCCTGTGCAGGCAACTTTGAGTTCTGCTTCAAAGGAAAGATGGGGTATAATGCACAGATGAATAAATACAAGGGTTTTTGTGAACCAGATTCGTGAGAGGAAATGGGCTGCTGCACCCCAACAGCGGCTGGCTGGCTGGCTGGCTTGTTTTGGCACATTTTGACCTTGGGCCTTTTTATTTCACTCCGTGCCTAGTGATGCCGTTGCTTTGTGCCACTCTTGGCACTTTCTGTCAGGGGTGTGCTACATGCCATGCATGAAAGGCATCTGTTTGTAAAGCCTTGTTGCTCTGTATAACTAGGGCTGACCAGTTTTCTTTCACTAAGTGAATGTGTCTGTCTTGCTCAATATAGATCGGTGCCGGGAAGGGAGAAACTAGTGACCGTGCCTGAGAACAATGGGGAAGCATCTGTCTCTTTGTAGTGCAGACAACCATCAGCTGGTCTGTGTCAATCAGGGTAACTCTTAGGGTTAAAAAACCATTGAAAAATACCTTTGTCATTCCTCTTTTATCCTGGGATGCAGCATTTAACTGGTCAATAATTTAGATTAATTAATTGAAAAGGCTTTTATTTAAAAAGGTGCTCTTGAGCAGTTAATTTGATGGTGGTGGTGGTGGTGGTGATATTGTTACAAATGCCAGTAGACTGACTGTCAGTCACTATCCTAAAAGAGATATTCTCCTGTGTCCCATTAAGCAGGAAGTCCTTTTTAAGGGGACTACTTCCTGTGTCCCTGTTTAAATCAGCCCTGTATTCTGAACCTTGAAGACTGAAGCTTAGTTTTAGGGAAGGGCTGTAGGGTGGTAAGTAAGCCCTGTTTGCATGGAAAAGGCCCAAGGTTCTGCCTGTGGCAACTTTAGGCAGAGCTGGCAAAGACCCCTGAAGAATTGCAGCCAACCAGCATCCACAACACCGAGCTAGATGGACCCATCTTCTTGCTCAGTATGGGGAACCTTCCAGGGTCCCTGTCTGGACGCAAGATCCACAGAGTGTGTGGCAAACTCCCCTGGCCAGTCTGAAGCACTTCTATCTCACTCAAGGAAATAGTCTGGCACAGACCTGGGGTGGAAATTCCAAAAGGGCAGGTGAACCACTCAAGGACTGAGACTCATAACTCTTCACCATCTTTTCTAAGGTTGCTTTTGGAGGCAGAGTTGCAAGAAGTTAATTGCTCTCTTCAAACATGACTCATTACACTCCTGTTCATTAAACATGCCCGCCTCCAGATCCCTCGTGCGCACTTGCCGATTGACACAGCACAGCCTCAGAAAACATATTCCTTGTAGAGATAATGTTGTGGAAGCAAAAGCCTTGGAGGAAAGGATCAGTAGGGCCAGGATTCCTTGAGTTTCATCAGGAGAAACACTGATTTGTTCGGCATAAGCAAAATCCCCTTAGTTTACCACCTCCTCTTTCTCTGAACTTCCTGGGAACATGACACATTTTTCTGACATCTCCCAGGAGGAACTCACCACCACCACCACCACCACCACCACCTCTGCTTCATTCTCTCCCCCTTCGCATTTAATAGTGACAGGGCACTAAGTTACAATTATTCAGCTTCCGCTCCCTGAAGGCTCCTCTCTCTGTGACATGGAATTAAGGAGTGTGTGTTGGGAGCTTATACCAAGCCAGTGTTTCCCAGCCTGGTCATGACCTCCAGATGTGCTGGAGTACAACTCCCATGATCATCCAGCCAATGTGGCCAGTCATTGATGTTCTGCAAGCATGGCACCCAGGAATGGATGCACTCCCCTGCCATTGGATTCCTGTCCCAACTCACCTTGACCTTTGCCATTTTGACTAGGTGGGAGGAAGGCTTTTCTGGCTATTGCTTATTCTATGCTATTCCTACTCAGCTGCAGCAGCAAGCTTAGTGCACATGATCTGAGATGATTCTCCTGATCTCTTCCAGTGAGTATCTTCAGATGTTTCCCCATGTAGGTTACAAATTTGTTGCCCACTGTCTTGATAGCAAAGCTATGATAAACATTTGTTTGTCTGTCCTTCAGCTCCTTGTTTTCACACCCCTGAGAAAGTGAAGGCTTTGCACTGTGCAAACTGCACCCAGCATTTGCCTGAGCGTGGAGGCTTTGCTTGACCGCGCACTGATCCTGGGTAAGAGGGTGTGCTTGCACTTGGAAAGGGAAAAAATCCTTCCAGAGCATCTCTTGCATCACAAACTCTTGGGAGCATTTATGCCTTTGACGTCAGATATTTAATTTGTTGCCTCTTTTGCACTCGAGAGGGTAACAGGCTGTTATGAATTTGTCATTTTTTATTCAGAAAACCTATAAGCTTTTTGTGGGGAAGGAGCTACGTAATTTTATTTATGTAGTGTGTGGTTTGGGGAATGTGAGTTTTCTGTGCTACAGAGAAGGATGTGATTGCTATCAGCGCCTAGGAAGGGAAGCAGGGGGTGAACGGAGGATGGCAGCCCGATTGCTCCATTCAGGGACACGCTGGGACAAGGACCGTGGATCCCACACAAACTGGAGAGATCCTAAGTGGGGCTGTGTATGTGGCAGTTGTGTCAGGTACAAGACTCGAAAACACAACAGCCATAGGTCTGTATATGGAAGCATAAAGACGTCTCTGAGGAGTCAGAGTGTTGATCCCTCACACTCAGCATTGTCCAAAAGTGACCACCAGCTGCTTCCATGATTTCAGACCAGAGCCATGCTCCTCCTTCCTCGGGGTCTCCGACCTTCTTCTCTCAGAACAGCTGATCTACCATGGTCATTTCTGCCCCTTATTTCGCCTTCCGTCCTACTGCAATAATCTGCTGGGCCCTTTCTTGGTTTGGCCACCAAGTCTTCTTTCCTTCCACATGTTGCCCTTCTGACCTTCCCGTTGTTCTTAAGACACTGCTGTAAGACCCTCTCTTGTCTCCTCTAGACTGATATCTAGGCTGCCTTGCATAGGACTTGCTTTAAAAAAATTGGTAGCATCCCAAGGACAGGTAATTAAGCTTGTCAATTAGAAGAGCTTGGAACTGGACCGTACCACCCACTGGTAGGCCTGCCACACAGATGCTCCCATCAGTGGGTCCTTGCTGGAGGGGCGCTTCAGCTACAGCCTGATTTTGACCCACTGGCCAGCGGGAGGAGACCAGGCCTACGCACTGCTTCTTTGCTTCCTAGCTTCCTTCGCTTTGTCCATCCTGTTGCTCATTGCAGAAATCCCTCATTTCTGGCTGGCATCCCCCCCCACCCCACCGCCCCGCACGGCTCCGAATCTGCTATGCTTCTCTGCCTTTCTGTGAAAAAAGGTTATGCATGCCTTGAGGGGGAGTGAATGCTGCAGAAGGAGGGGAGGGAGGGGATGGCACTGAACACTGACTGATGGGTTAACTGCAACTAGCCAATGGGTGGGGGTGGCTTCCTAAAAGGCCACATACTCAACACACACTCCAAGGCCTCGCATGCGCCTCTCTGTTCTGCACGTACCAGCACAAATTAGGCTTCCCGACAAAGGCATCTGTTTATGTAAACCTGTCTTTAGAAAGATAGCGGATGCTTGCGCTTAAACTATTTAGGAGAACAAAGAGCTGCAAGATGTAGCCAGATGCCCTTTCCGCTGTGTGAACCAGATTCCCTGTTCGAGTGGCGTGAGCATATGCTCTTTCTGTGCTTTTGGCCTTGATATGATGGAGAGGAACAGGGATCACCCTCCGGGGAATCCCGAGCGCACACTGCCATATGGCCCCTCTGCTTAGTGGTCTCTTGGGGGGGGGGGCGGTGGCAGTTGTGGCACTGCTAAGGTTGGCCACAATGGACGAAGAAAAGGATTTGTATTACATTTGTATCCTACTTTTTTTCCTTTTGCCAGCAACCCATGGTGACTTCCCTAGTCCTCCTCCATTTTACCCTCACAACAATCCTGCAAAGTAGCTTAGGCTGAGAGTGAGTGACTGGCCCAAAACCACCAGGTGAGCATCATGGTCAAATGATGAACAGAACCTGGGTCTCCTGGCCCCCAGGAGTGATGTGTGAGGAGTCTGGTTTGGGGGTGGGAATCTGTTTACTTGGCTTGGCTCCCCAGGCTCCAGCTTGCTTTCCTCTGCCTCAAGCCAAGCGTCCATGTGACTGTCTGGCAGGAAGAGAGTCCAAGCGAGTCTACCAGGCTGGCTTGCCAGGCACAAAGCACACACCTGCTGTACAAGTGGCGAGCTGCCTCCATGGATGTGATCTGCAGGCTTTGTGTACCTTGTGCAAAAATTATATACTTTGCATGAAGACATCGTTAGTGTTTCCAAGCACCCACAGACTTGATCTTGGCTTATCTTGCTTTCTGGATACAGCTGAATGTGGGAAAGATGCCTGAGGAGCAGAAGAGAGCAAGATCCCAGCCTGACCTTCACATCCTCTGTCCACCATCCACCATTCTGACCACCGCACCTCTCTGGCTGAGTTGTCTAGCACTTATTCACTGAGAGCAAAATTGGACATGCTTTACCATAGTGAGATCTGGGGATGTGCAGATGTCAAATCCGATTTGTCTATGATCCATAGATTGTGAGACATCCTTCATCCCCTCCTAGAAAAAATTATTTATTTAATTTTTTAAATACTAAAAGTCTCTGGACAGCTTAAAAAAACAGAAAACCAAAAACAATCAACCATCACAATGGCAACACACAGCACACTGCATCCGATAGGATAAAAACAAGGATGAAGCCACTTGACTGTTAAAATATTGGGAGAATGAAAAGGTCTTCGCCTGACTCCAAAAAAAGGATAAAGCGACGGCGCCAGGCGAACCTTCCTGGGAAGCAATTTCCACAATCCACAAAATTAGATTGTTTTAGGGATGCGTGAGAATTTTGCTCCACTTATCACTAATGAAAACTTGTGCAAATCCCCCAAACAGCAACAACAACAACAACAGGAGTATGTACAAATGCGGAACCCATGTGACTTTGGAAAAGCCAGTCTGTTCAAGAATCTGACGGCTGGATTAATACACACCTAAACTCATTTGAAGGGGAAGTACCAATTCCCCTTTACTCAACACTGGTAAGGCCCCATCTGCAGTACTGTGTCCAGTTTGGGGCACCATAGTGTAAGAAAGATGCAGACAAGCTGGAAAGAATTCCAAGGAGGACAGCAATGCCCTATGAGGAGAGATGGAAATTGCTGGGCATGTTTAGCCTTGAGAAGAGAAGACTGAGGGGACATACAACAGCACTCTTCATATACTTGAAAGGCTGTCACAACGGTCAGGATCTTTTCTCAATCATCCCAAAGAGCAAGGAACAGAATAATGGCTTGAGATATGGGAAGCTAGATTCTGGCTAGCTAGCCAGAAGAACATCTTGACTGTCAGAGCACTACAACAGTGAAACCCATGACCTAGGGAGGTGGTGGGCTCTCCCACCACAGAGGCATCCAAAATGCAACTGGACAGCCATCTGAGAGGGATGGTGTAGCTTGGTGCCCAGCACTGAGTTGGGAGTTGGACTCAACGGCCCTCTGGCCCCTTCCAGCTCTAGAATTTTGCGATTCTATGAAGCTGTTGCAATTTTTCCTATTATCTCTAGTGAGATCCCACTTTGTTCTGATAGGTGTCTAAATACAGGAATAACACAGAGGGAGTCAGTAGGTGGTTCCATGATGTAGAGAAAAAGTCAAATAAGGGCGGCACTCAGAATGATGCATTAACTCAAGTGGAATGGCTTTACCTTGGGGGAAAACTGGTTTAATCCAGTCAAAGAATGAGCAAACCATCATGGGGAAGACTGGCTGGGTTCTCCTCGGAGATGACAGAGCAAACTGACCCCAAGCAGAGGAACTCAACTCGAAATGCAACCAGCTTGCAAAACTGGAAGGCTGAGTCTCTTTCCAATGCGGGGGCCAAATTTCATTTCAGGGAAGTTGCCAAGAGCCGCATGCTCGTGGTGGGCACAGCTGGAGGCAAAATAAGTAAGGGCCAAAGAGAAACGGGCAGGACCAAACTACCAGAAATGCCAGCATCATTCAGCGTACAGCTCCGATTGCCCATCACAAGACTTGGGGAAAGGATTTCAAGCTTCTTTTAGAATGGGGAGGGGAAACTTTCGAACGGCTGGTGTTTGCGGAGCAATAGGGTAAGGACAGGAAGCTTTGACCTTGTGGGCTGGAGGTAAATCATTGCTGTTTGTTCCAGGGCCCAGAAGACTAGAATGGCATTCAGTGGGCACATCCTTTGCTGGCTTGTGATGGAAGGGAAGTTCTAAACAAAACCAGCCAGAAGAAAAGCTGATCACAGAATTCTAAGTCAGAGGTTTTGTCTGCAGATATGCTAAGACCACATCAGTTGTGGGACACACAAGGCCATCAAAGGGCACATTCCTTTGCTTAGACATGCATAGGATTAGGAATTCCAGGACTTGTTTTCTGCCTAAACATAGGGATGGGAGAACGAGCAATTTTCAGTTCAGGAGGATCTTCTGAGCATCACCTTGCAGCTAGTGGTCCCAATTTTCAAGAAGGGTAGTCGAAGGGACATGGGGAATTATAGACCTGTTAGCCTTACCTCCATTGCAGGAAAAACAATGGAAAGGCTCATAATAGAGAGAGATCTAGTGATGCTAGATAGGGAAGGGAGGCTGGCAGCCACACAACATGACTTCCGCAAAAACAGGTCCTGCCAGACAAACCTTGTGGAATTCTATGACAAGGTTTTGCGATGGCTAGATGGAGGGGATGCAGTGGATGTGGTTGACCTGGATTTCAGCAAGGCCTTTGACAAAGTGCCCCATGATATCCTGGTGGAGAAACTGAGGAGTTTTGGGATACACCAAAGCACTGTCCGGTGGATTAGGGCATGGTTGACTGACCGAAAGCAGAGGGAAACCATTCATCGGGATGGCGGCCAGTGACAAGCGGGGTCCCCCAGGGCTCTGTCCTGGGGCTGATCCTGTTTAAGCTTTTAATAAATGACATGGAAGAAGGGGTGAACAGTCTGCTGATCAAATTCGCAGATGACACTAAAACTGGAGCAGTGGCCGCCACTGAGGAGCAGGTACTCCAGATCCAAAAGGATCTGCACAGACTATGGAAGTGGGCAGGAGACAACAGGATGGCGTTCAATGTGGATAAGTGCAAG